>NC_090741.1:130837825-130850325 GCF_036898095.1 Palaemon carinicauda | reverse complement strand
AACTTGGCTCAATTATCGGTGCCTGTTGCTATTAGAAGTTTGTGTAATAGGTCTCGGGAGTATTTCATATACTGAAAAAGTTTGGTTTCCATTGTGTTAAGAATGTTTCATATTAATACTAATTAGTGAAAAAATATTTTATGCCCAGTTATTTTCATAAGACAATAATCTATGACTACCTAACACAGAAAAGAGAAATTTAGAAATGAAATGTTAGACAATATTAAACGAAAAGACAATTTGAACATGCTAAGGGAAAAAAAAACCGTTCTATATCAATATAATTGACTCATGTCTGCGTAATGTTATTTTTTATTATTTATCTTCAGAACAATTGCCCAAAACTTTTGTTTAAAGATGAAATAAATATTATTTGTTATCAGGACAAGAAATAAGGAGAGATGGGCTCAGAAAACTATACTCTATTTTTTATAGCGGTGCATATTTGCACTTGACTCACAGGGGTGCCCTTTTAGCTCGGAAAGGTTCCTGATACCTGATTGGTCGGAAGTATTTTTGTCCGAACACCTTCATTGTTCTCGAATGATTACCAAGTAATGTGAATCGAAACTTATTTATTAACCTATATTTCTCCATCATATATATGTTTTGTCAATAAACAATGTGAAAGAATAAATATATTATAAAGAATCGTCTTGGTAAGTCTAAATTTAATAACACAATCCACCGAAGTCAACGACAGTAGCTTGTTTTCGGATGCACGCTTTGTAATTTTGTAATTTTTCACGTATTTTAACACAAATTGGGATAGATTACACTCAGCATAAGTTAAACATGTTATTATAAACTTTCTTTGAATACCGGAACTTACCAAAAACATGGAATTAATAAAACCCGATATTTGTGAAAACTTATGGGGAGGTGAAAGAACAGCCTGTAGCGGCCTGGCGGAAAAACGATCCATTCTGACTCGTAGACGCAGTTTGTTTTTTTCTTTCGTAATATAGTTCGGCCTATTCCTTTCAGTTTAAATAGTCTTACATTGTTTCTCTTCGTATTATTTTGCTTAGTATTTCCCACACTCCTGTTCCTCACCGAATATCTATCTATTTTCCCCGATATCCCTGGAAAAAAGGGGACCTTTCCTCTCTGCATTCCTGCCAGCCTGACAAGGGACTCAACCGAGTTCGGCTGGTACTGCTAGCTTGCAACAACCCACCCTCCAACGTTATTCACCGCAGATGAAGCTTCATAATGTTGCATCCCCTACTGCTGCTACCTCCGCCGGCATCCAAGGTGATCGGAGGAAACAGCAGGGCCTACCGGTACTGTGTCACAATCGCTCGCCCTTCATTTCTATTTCTAGCATCCTCTCTTGCCTCCCTCACATCTATCCTACTATCACCCAGAGCTTTCTTCACTCTATCCATCCACCCAAACCTTGGTCATCCTCTTGTACTTCTCCCATCAACTCTTGCATTCATCACCTTCTTTGGCACACAGCCATTTTCCATTCTCTCAACCTGGCCAAACCACCTCAACACAATCATATCCACACTAGCTGCTAACTCCCTTCTTACACCTGTTTTCACAGTCACTACTTCGTTCCTAACCCTATGTACTCAAGATGCACCAGCCTTACTCCTTAGACACTCCATCTCAAACACATTCAATTTCTGTCTCTTCGTCACTCTCATTCCTCACAACTTCGATCAATACATCGCAGTTGGTGCAATCACTCTCTCATACAGAACTCTCTTAACATTCATGTCCAACCCACTATTCTTTATAACTCCCTTCACTGCCCCCAACTTTTAGCATCCTTCATTCACTCTCTGACGTATATCTGCTTCCACTTCGCCATTTGCTGCAACAATAGACCCCAAGTACTTAAACTGATCCACCTCCTCAAGCAGCTGTCCATTCAACATGGCATTCAACCTCGAACGACCATCCCTTCTCGTACATCTCCTAACCTTACTCTTACCCACATTAACTCTCAACTTCTTTCTCTCACATAACCTTCCTAATTCTCTCACTAATCGGCCAAGCTTCTCATCCGCTTCTGCAACCAGTACAGTATCATCCGCAAACAACAATGGATTTTCCTCTCAATCATGATCATTTTTGTCTGGCAGTTTCAATCCTCGTCCAAGCAATCGAGCATTCACCTCTCTCAACACTCCATCAATATACAAGTTAAACAGCCATGGCGACATCACATATCCCTGGGTCAGCCACATCGGAAACCAATCGCTCACTTCATTTCCTATCCTAACACACACTTTACTATCTTTGTACAAACTTTGCACTGCTTGCAACAACCTTCCACTAATTCCATATAACCTCATCACATTACATATCGATTCCCGATCAACTCTATCATACGCTTTCTCAAGATCCATAAACGCAACATACAATTCCTTACCTTTTGCTAAATATTTTTTGCATATCTGCCTAACTGTAAAAATCTGATTCATTCATCCCCTACCTCTTCTAAAACCACCCTGTACTTCTTATATTGCTTTCTCTGTTTTATCCTTTATCCTATCAATCAGTACTCTACCATACACTTTTCCAACCACACTCAACAAACTAATACCCCTTGAATTACATCTCCCTTACCCTTATATAATGGTACAATATATGCACAAACCAAATCTACTGGTACCATTGACAACACAAAACATATTTTAAACAATCTCACCAACCATTCATGTACAGTCACACCACCCTCCTTCAACATCTCAGCTCTCACACCATCCATACCAGGTGCTTTCCTACTCTTGTTTCATCTAGTGCTCTTCTCACTTCCTCTCCTGTAATTTATCTCTCATTCTCATATCCCATCACTGGCACCTTAACTCCTGCAGCAGCAATTATATATGCCTCCCTATTATCCTGCACATTCAGTAAAGTTTCAAAATATTCCGCCCACCTTTTCCTTGCCTCCTCTCTTTTGAACAACCTCCCATTTCCATCTTTTACTGTCTCTTCAATTCTCGAGCCAGCCTTCCTTACTTACTTCACTTCTTTCCAAAACTTCTTATTCTCTTCATGTGAACGACCCAATCCCAAACCCCACCTCAGGTCAGCCACCCTCTTTGCCTCAGTTAATAATAATAATAATAATAATAATAATAATAATAATAATAATAATAATAATAATAATATCAAAAATAAGAAGAAGAAGAAAAAGAAGCAAAACAACAACAACAACAACAGCAACAACAACAACAGCAACAACAACAACAAGACGATAAATTGTGTTATACCATTCTATCATTAAACCACAAGATTCCTACTTTATAGTCTTTTGGAAATAGCATCTTAAATTATTAAATTTTAATAGATGGTTTTATTATGCAGTCATATATGAATCCTTAAGAACACCATATCCAAAGTGCAATAAAATCGGCTAATTTTAAGTAGCGTAATTCACATTTTAAATCTCTATAAAAAATAATAATAAGAAGAAGAAGAAGAAGAAGAAGAAGAAGAAGAAGAAGAAGAAGAAGAAGAAGCACAACAACAACAACAACAACTACAACAACAACAACAACAACGACAGGATGATAAATTGTATTATGCATGGTATTTCAACTAAGTAGAATCTTTATACATTTAATTAATATTGTTACATATTGAGTTCTCTTACCTCCATTTGAGTGAAGGAAATTTTAAAATCTCACTTATCCCTTTGTTAAAAAAAATCATACTTCTGAAAATATATAAAAAAAAAGTTTTATCTTTAAAAAAAAGATTATTCGTATATATTTTCTGGATTCAGATATTTTGATTAAGTGGTTATATATGTGTGCGTGTGTGTGTGTGTGGGGGGGGGGGGTTAACTCTCAAACCTATTTTAATTAAGTCGATTTTTATATAGATCATTGGATCATTCAAACTCCTTTCTTGACAAAAAATATGAATGACAATGCAAGAGCAACTACGTCGAATAGTATGTAGGTGCTATAAATTATGCTAAGGAAGAATTCATTTTATGATTGCACGCTTAAGGCTATTATACAATTCTATCATAAAACCACAAGATTCATACTTTATAGTCTTTTGGAAATAGCATTTTAAATTATTACAAGTTTAATAAATGGTTTTATTTTGCAGTCATATATGAATCCTTAAGAACACCATATCCAAAGCGCAATAATGTCAGCTAATTTTAAGTAGCGTAATTCACATTTTAAATCTCTTCAGAAGGAGTATTTTCACCTTTCTTTCTAAAACATTGTATCTTTCGAGTAGCAATTCTAGTGAGTGATGAAATAGGACATGGAATTCGACTAAAATTCAATTATATAAGGTCTTTGTCTATTACTGAAGATTTTCCACAAACAAACACGAAATTGAAAAAACTATTTGAAAACGGGATAATTTATTTCCTAAGCTACAAATTTCACATTAAAATGTTATAAGGATTGGCCTTTTAGATTTAGATCTTTACTTCATTTAATATATTTGTAACCCTTTCCTAAAGAATCACGCAAAAAAAGAAATATATTAATTTCTAAGTCCACGCAAAATAGAAAAAAAAAATTGTAGATAATAGGTTTCAATAGTTTGTTTTGTTGTATTTACATATGGGCGGAAATTCTAAATGTTTGGGTTGATAAATGTTCTCCAAAGGCCCTTTTAACAATAATTCATTAGTTAATAGTGGATCCACAATGTTAAAAATTCATAAATGGCATCAGATTTAACCCTTCACCCTTAAAAACTTTTAGGTCAAAGTGTAAAACTTACATATCAAAGTCAAGGTCCAGATATCAGAGTTTAATTTTTTAATATCCACATTAAAATCCCCTATTCATACAATGTTATGTACATCGAATAGTTCACAAACTTATTTATAGGCCAATTATTAAAGGAGAAAAAGGGCTCAAAACGGAAACAAAATTTGGGAAAGCGGGAATAATAGGATACTCAATAAAATAATTTTGCACTCCTCTACATCCCCGGATAAGTCCACCATTCTGAAAACGTGGTCGGAAAAAAGACATTTTCTTTTTTGGGTAAATATCTCGCTTGAAACTCATTTTCACGGAAAATATTTGGAGACACAAAATATTCAACATAAAATTCCTACAAAAAAACTCTTCATACCATTTGTGATACATTACACCGTTTTTGTCGCTGAGGTGTGAAAATATTCGCATATTTTATATATTGTAACCCACATGCCCGATACACGTGGTATTTTTTTCTGTGTAAAAAAAAAAAAAAAAAAAATCTTCATGTTTCGAAGTTGGTTTTTTTTTTCCCTTGTATCAGGACTATGAAAAGAGGATATCTTAAATGCCTCTCTCTCTCTCTCTCTCTCTCTCTCTCTCTCTCTCTCTCTCTCTCTCTCTCTCTCTCTCTCTCTCTCTCTCTCTCTCACAGCAGTGTTATCATACTACCATGGTACTTTTGTATACAATTCCATTATATGGAAAATATATTCATTGCCAATATGATTAATTTGTCTTTCTGAGCGGGAGATTCTAGATGTTAAAAAGAAAAAGGTAAATGCACTGATAGATTATGGCATTAACTAAAAAGATGGAAAGCATTCTCAGTTGGAAGGACTGAAATGTGTGAAAGTGCATGAAAGATGTAGGAGGGTGTATAGAAAAGAAAATAGTACTTAAATTTCGGTGCCAAGAAAGAAAACTTTCAAGTGCCTATAACGCCTCTGAGAAGTCTGGTGTTAGAATTTGATTTTTTTTATGATGGTCTTTATTAGAAGCGAAGAAACATTCATCATGTGAGCTTTTTTTTTAAAGTAAGATTCAGTAAAGTGATCGTGAGTATCTGCAATATATATATATATATATATATATATATATATATATATATATATATATATATATATATATATATATATACATATATATATATATATATATATATATATATATATATGTGTGCGTGTATATACATACGTACATATGTATATATACATATATATACAGTATATATATATATATATATATATATATATATATATATATATATATATATATATATATATATATATATGAATATATACTGTATATATATATATATATATATATATATATATATATATATATATATATGTATATACATATAAATATATATAAATAGATATATACATACATATATATATATATATATATATATATATATATATATATATACATATATATATATAGAGAGAGAGAGAGAGAGAGAGAGAGAGAGAGAGAGAGAGAGAGAGAGAGAGAGAGAGAGAGAGAGAGACTCTTCATGTTATGAATGTTATTTCTAAACCACGTGCAATGAGAAATAATGAACAGGGAAAACAGTATCTATTTGCATATTTGGTGTTGTTGATTTAGTTAACCACTCATCCTGCAAGAAAAAATCTGTACATCTTCTGGTATGTGACCTTATCATGACCAAAGTTCTACAATTTTAGAGAGAATGACTTATACTTTTACCTAACTAGAAATTGTCAGATTGCTATTCCCAGTCTTGTGTTCATAGTGGAGACAAGAGGGGCGATGACATAAATCAAATGTTGAATATGAGAGAGACTTGCTGCCACTGATGATGTATATCCTAAGTTATGCTGTGGAAATTTCTGGTCTGGAGGAATGTTGCTAACCAAATATGGTTTAAAAATGAAAGAAAAATTCGAAAGAAGTATGAGCGGTAAAAAGGTAGATGTGTGTAGAGAGAAAACTTTTAACATCAACATCACAATTGCTCAGTTCATAGAAGCTGAAGAATACACAACAGTTGCAGACTTGCACGAGAACATGCAGAAACATTGCCATGATCCACATAGCACTAGTTACTGGTCATGAAATCTCCTAGATAATTTTGGGAATTCTGTAGTTTTTATTTATATGGGAAAACACACCAATGTACTTACAGCTCATAGAACAGCATACAAATTAAGTTTTATAGATATCGAGAATAAAATGATAGCACAAAACTGAAAAGATGCTTATATAAAAAGAAGAACAACTTTTAATATAATCCGATTTTTTAAGATAGTCGGTTAGAGTACCTACCTTTTTCATCGATAGGTGATACCGAACGAAACCTAAATTTCATTATTTTTTCTTTCTTGAAACGTTCTTTGCTGAGATTTTGATGAAAGATAACATAATAGTGATTGAGAAATTGCATTTACATGGCAATGCATCCTCCAACGAGCTCAGCCAATATGGCATTAGTAGTACATAGTCATTGGGTTTATGGATCTAATGAAATGAACGATGATCTGAGCAACGGAGGACTTTATATATCGTGTGATAAAGTGAAGCTACTCAAAACCTGTCATCACACTTGACCAACAATTACGGCTAAAAGGGAAGACATAAAACCATCCATATAAACTAAATGTAACATAGTTCTCATTCAAACTCCTTTCCATATCGTAATGAGCTTCTTAAGTACTGTGGGCCTAATCATATAAGATCGTGGCACGATTACACTACTGGAGATTACTTAGAAGGGTTGATGCTGATTTGAACGCTTCAGTAATCAAGAAAGCATCATGACACGAGGGCACCAAGATAAAATGGACGGAGGATTACAGAAGTTTGATAAAGTTCTTCAATCAATAAAGATAGAAGTATAGGTACAGGACTAAAGTATATGAAAAAAAAAAGTTCAGAGATGTCAAAGGTAAACTGCAACATAGCCCTAATGGAAAATTATGTGTTCAGCACTGGGAAGTGATGGATATTCTGCGGTCTGCATTCATTAGTCAAAGAGCCAGTCAACTAATATTGTACTCTAGCGTGTTACACAGAATACTACCGGTCTCAACAGCTGTTTGACACAATAATTACAAAATAATCTTCCAAGACATGGTGATTAACAAAAGAATTAGAAACTGTGTGGTCAATTTATTGAGTCTGGTTTGTTCTTCTTCAGAAAATCTGACAGATACTAGTCCGAATTATCACCAGAAATTTTTTTTATTGAGTAAGCTCTTACAAAATCCACACAGTTATCACGAGGCATAATGAACCAGATGGTTATAGGACATGTCAATCTTTGCTTAGGTAAGTGATGAAGTGAAGAGTAATCAGAGGGACACTGGGGTTGAAAGAAATAAAGACTTAACTGAATCCAGAAGGATGACAGATCAGGAAAACATAAAATTTCCTGTGTCAAGAATAACACAGACCTTTTCACAGAAGATGAGTACCTATGCATCATAATTTAAAAATCATCTGCTCCACAGTGAAAGGGCTATGCTGCTGAACATTTTGGGATCTTTATAATAAGAAATGATGAAAGGATGATATGCACCAACTTTATAGCCAGAATGAATCACCAAATCATGATTATATTTAAAAACTAGTAACAGATACAGTTGAAGTACAGGTGGATCCTCAATTACTGTTTCAAGAGTTACTTGTGATAACTAGAAGATCGTGCTGTATATGCATGTTCAGCATCATTGCTCACTTCCTTGAAGTACCACTGAGCCACAACTTGCTGATGGCATAGAAAAAAATACACTTCAAGTCAAATTGAGCCAATTCATGATGTTAAATGCGGATTCTTATTTTCCATCCCTGTTCCAATGCATCAAACGAACTCTGGGAGAACTTCTATTTTTTGTGTCATGGGTTATGAGAAATGAAATAAATCAACAGTGCATTTACGTTAGAAACCTTTTGTTTTTTAAGTTTCTCTAAAAGAATTATTTCAACGATAGTAGAGAAATTTTTTGATTGCCAAACAATAAACATACACACACACACACACACAAACACATAGGGAGTATTATTTACTTGTTCCTAAATGGAATGATTTTAATGTTGGTAACCCAAAAATTGTAATAACCAAACAACACGTAAGAGAGCGATAAGTACTATTCGATCAAGTGACCGGCCGATATTATAAATTTTTGGTGCTCTGATATCGGTATTCAATTGTTATTGCTAATTGTTGTTGCTCATTTGCATTGCGCTCAAAATTCCCCTTACGCAAATGTTATTACTCCAGTCAAGAAAAATAGATATTCTATTGTTTTTTTTTATTGGGGGGGGGGGGGTTGAGGGTGGTGGTTGGGTACGGCAATAGTGAATCAATGAAAACATGTTACGCACAATAAAAAATAATAACATATTTAAGAGCGTAAATGATGCCCCAACTGTTCATCTAGGACCTTCTCAAGCCCTTACATTTGATATAAAGACTCCTTTTTAGCAAATCCCAAAATCAAAGGAGTTTAATTGAACTCCTGTCTGAAAGTAAACATGCAGTTAGTATCCAAAAACATATCGTTGGAGACGCAGTTCTAATAGTGCAGGAATCAATTAACTTGGCAGTTAAAAAGATATCATATATATTAGTAAAGGACAGTACAATTTGCATCTCTACGGTGTTCCGTCAGCATGGTATCAACGAAATTTAGTAAGAAGCGACATATATGGAATATTGGAGAAATTTGTTTATAACTTGGTGAAAAATATCGCAGATATTTGCCTTTTGCACATTATTTATATGAAACACATCGAGATTAGATGCCATAGAAAAGGGAGATGTATGGAAAAATTACAGTATTCTCGTTGAGTTACGTTCTATCCCCATCTGAGGAAGCCACTCATGATGCAATAAAAAATGTCGGGAGATTGAGCAATCATTCAAATCTTCTGTCCTAATATGAATTATGCATCTCCTGATGAGCTTCCAGGCAAAGTAATCAAATGTTTGAGAAGTAAAAGCCCTGCCACCAAGTATGTAATTCATTTTCATTTGATCCATATAACTACAGGAATTAAGGATCAGATTCCAGGTCTGGAATTAATTGATTCTAAATATATTGTTATGTAGTCAACTTGGTCAAATATCGAAACAACAATTTATATGGGATTCCATCCCAAACAATAAAAGAGCCTGCATGTTTATATGGAATTAGTGTCATTAAATATGGTGAAATTTATAGTTTTTCTTTCATTTTGGTTTTCATAAAGGCTAGAATTACACATGCAGGGAATATATATATATAT
Source organism: Palaemon carinicauda (assembly GCF_036898095.1). Taxonomy (NCBI): domain Eukaryota; kingdom Metazoa; phylum Arthropoda; class Malacostraca; order Decapoda; family Palaemonidae; genus Palaemon; species Palaemon carinicauda. Next base: position 130,840,363 of record NC_090741.1, on the reverse strand, counting down.
ATATATATATATATATATATATATATATATATATATATATATATATATATATATATATATATATATATATATGTATATATATATATATATATATATATATATATATATATGTATATATATATATATATATATATATATATATATATATATATGTATATATATATAAATTATATATATATATATATATATATATATATATATATATATATATATATATATATATATATACTTATATATATGAATATATATATATATATATATATATATATATATATATATATATATATATATACACATATATATATATATATATATATATATATATATATATATATATATATATATATATATATATATATATGTATATATATATATGTATGTATATATATATATATATATACATATATATATAAATTATATATATATATATATATATATATATATATTTATATATATATATGAATATATATATATATATATATATATATATATATATATATATATATATATATATATATATATATGTCTATATATATATATATATATATATATATATTCATATATATATATATATATATATACATATATATATATGTATATATATATATATATATATATATATATATATATATATATATATATATATATATATATATATATATATTTATATATATATATATATATATATATATATATATATATATATATATATATTTATATATATATATATATATATATATATATATATATATATATATATATATATATATATATATAAATGTAAATTACTGGAAAGAATCGATTACTTTCATGTACTTTAATCTGTATGGAATTTAAATTCAGCACAGTCAATATGTAAAGGAAAATCAAATACAAAAATATGGCAAAATCAATTTAAACCTTCACTCTGGAAAAAAAAAATCATATTACAACAGTAGATGTGAATGTTTAGGAGATATTTGAAGAAATGTGAGTAGAGATTTATATTGTAACTCTATTGTAAAAACGACGATGCAGACGCGTAAAAACATTCCAGTTTTAGTAATAAACCGTTTGGAAACCACCTATGCGAAATTTTGTTTCCTATTATTTTATTTTCCATATCTCTTACCTGTAAGATGCACTGTTTTCGAGAAAAAAAAGATGAAACAAAAAAGCAAGAAAAGATAATTATAGCCTTCTAAAAGTTTAAATGTAGGAATTACACAAATAAAGAATATAAAAACTTTTCCAATATCGGATTATGGTATTGGTAAATATCACTGTTTTCAAGCAATAAAACAATCTTGCACTTTTCAACAAACGCCCCTTTTTACCTCTCTTCCAATGATAATGAATAAGTTAACGAGAAAAAAATGCAATTTTCACCTCTTTTATGTAAACATAAGTGTCTTTTTCATTCAACTTCTTCCTGAATGCTGATGGCTATTCATTGCAATATGTCTCATCACCATGTTTCATTACAGGATGAAAACTGATGAATATTTCACTACCGAATGAGACGTCAGTGTTTATCCTAATTGTAAATTCAAGAAGTCATTTTAGATTATGGTCGGAGGAGACATGATTTTAGATAAATTTAGAGTCATTCATTAGTTCAAACTGCTCCATCGCTTGTCAACCACCATCATAAATTTGGAAGTATTTTCAAAATGTTTAGTAATCTTGATTTCCTAAAATTATGTCTTTTCAATATATTTTTTTTCTTTTGTTTCAACTATGCAAATATTTTCTATTGACAAGAAAATAAAAGCATTTGTTTGCCTTGGTTAGCGCGTTGTCTTAGGAGTGTCATTATCACTCAGACTTGTCACCGGGGAGGAGTGTCCAAAGAAGTGACATAAGCATTGACATACGACCTGTCTGTGTTAATTGCTCATTTGCATCTTGAACGTGATAGATTGCTGACAGAGGTATGTACTCTCAAACTAGGGCAAGGTGTGATGCAGTTTACAAGTTTTAAGTGTTCATTTGGAAAATAAATTGAAGACTAATACAGGCAAGTGATTGGAACAAGAATTTTGAAGATAATTGTGTTATAAATTTTTCTGATAAACCTGTATCAAGTGAAGGTAAAAAGGCTTTGGGGTATGGTTTATCATTCGCAGTAAATAAAAAACCTAAAAGTGTAGATATTGCCTCTGCCTTCGTAAAATTGGAAAAAACTAAGAAAATTCCCCAGTGTCACATCGACATTGCTAAAGGGCTTATTTATTCGGTGATGGGATATGCAAACACCTGCAATTTCCCTAAAAGGTTTTTAACAGCCTTAAAATCGTTGAAAAATGACTGTGAATTACATATTACAAAAGCAGACAAAGCTAATGTATTAGTTATTATGAACAAAACAACTTATTTAGAAAAGATGTATGTACTTTTATCAGATGTTTCCACTTACATAAAATTAGGAGTTAATCCTTTAGACGATGTTATCAAAGATTTTAATAGAAACTTAAAATCTATCTTAAAACAAGAAAACTCCTTAATTAATGCCTTTATCTCTACTGGTCCGTCTTTGCCTTATTTACATGGTTTAAT
>NC_090741.1:130827825-130832825 GCF_036898095.1 Palaemon carinicauda | reverse complement strand
TTCCTTATGGTAACATGACTAAGCAAAAAAATGCAAAACAAATAAAAAGGGGCACTCGTGGAAAAATGGCTAACATTCTAATATACGGCATTTCATAAAAAAAAAATTCAGCCACGTACTAGGCAAACCATCAAGGCACATTTTCCGACAAATAAACATCTAAATGAATCATTACTCTGTGATAGTTCCTTAGTACGTTGTAATTTTGAAAGAAATGGGAAAAAACGAAAAAATGGCAATCACAGGAACATCGAACACATACCTATATATACGCCATATCTGGCTAAAAAAAAAAAGATAGGCATGGGTAGCCAGATCATCTAGAAACACTTTCCAACACTATAAAATTATAAGTTTTGCGACACTACTTGCCAATTCCTTACAGTAACATGACTAAGCAAAAAAATGCAAAACAAATAAAAAGGGGCACTCGTGGAAAAATGGCCATTCTAATATACGACATTTCAGAAAAAAAAATTTCAGCCACGTGCTAGGCAAACCATCAAGGCACATTTTCCGACAAATAAACATATAAATGAATCATTACTCTGTGATAGTTCCTTAGTACGTTGTAATTTTGAAAGAAATGGGAAAAAACGAAAAAATGGCAATCACAGGAAAATCGAACACATACTTATATATACGCCATATCTGGCTAAAAAAAAAATAGGCATGGGTAGCCAGATCATCTAGAAACACTTTCCAACACTATAAAAATATAAGTTTTGCGACACTACTTTCCAATTCCTTACGGTAACATGACTAAGCAAAAAAATGCAAAACAAATAAAAAGGGGCACTCGCGGAAAAATTGGCAACCGCAGTTAAATACCCAATATACCAATAACTACGTCGTATCTGACAAAAACAAAATCACGCATGGGTAGCCAGATCATGTAGACACACTTTCCAACACTAAAAAAGCAAAAGTTTTACGACACTATTTGGCAATATCTTACGGAAAAATGACTTGGCAAAAAAATGAGAAAAAAGGAAAAAGGGGCACTCGCGGTAAAATGCCCGACATTCTAATATACGGCATCTCAGATAAAAAAAAAGACATGCACGTGTTAGCCCAACCATCAAGGCACACTTTCTAACACATAAACATAAAAAAAAATGAATAATATACGGCAATTCCTTACTACGTAGTAATTTTTACAAATATTGAAAAAAAACCGAAATTGGTAACCGCAGTTAAATACCCAATATACCAATAACTACGTCGTATCTGACAAAAACAAAGTCACGCATGGGTAGCCAGATCATCTAGACACACTTTCCAACACTAAACAAGCAAAAGTTTTACGACACTATTTGGCAATATCTTACGGAAAAATGACTTGGCAAAAAAATGAAAAAAAATGAAAAAGGGGCACTCGCGGTAAAATGGTCCTCGTGGTGATGAACGACATTTTAACTAAAAAAAAAATCATGCACATGGTAGCCAAACAATCCACCAAGACTTTCCACAACTGATAACCTATACAAGTTGCACCATTCTACGACAATTTCATAATACGTAATAACTTTGATAATTATGCAAATTACCTTAGAAGGGTAAACTCGGTCGCGCTCGACCCCGACGCGTCTCAGAAATCGGGGAAGGAGTACAGCTACAGCAATGCACATCTGGACACTACTAGAGCGTGTAGGGGAGACACCTCCTGCAGGTCGATCACCCACAAATTCAGTCACGGGGGTGAGTCACGTGAGAAAAACCTGTTTTTTTTTTACGCTCGGGGTCGCGAACGACCCATCGTACCTATCCAGGGTTAAATTTTAGTGATAACAGGGCCATGTTTTGATTAAAGGTTTGAATACTACAATATCTATAGGAATTTGTGTATTTCTGGATATAATTTTGGGAAGGAATTTGATATTGTTAAATTACAAGAGGGCACAGTTTATTATGCAAGAGTTTTTAAATAACCCAAGTGTTCCAGACTTGATAGAATCTAATGCAACTATAGCTCAGTGGATCTCTATCTTAATGGCATATGGTGGCCATGCATTGAGTAGGATGATTAAAGCCTAAATCAAGTGTCCAGCCTATGAAGCGTTGATAAACTCGGGGAAGTAGTTGGAAGAGAATACTGTAGCATCTCCTGAATTTAGGAGGAAAATGAAGAAGAATTTTAAGCAAAGTGAAGACTGGTTGACCGTCCGACTGAACACATTGAAGCAGAAAGGGACGTTAAGGCTTAGATTCAACGAATTGCAGCAGAGGAGAATTTGGATATGATGGGAGAACAAGAAGAAAGAGAACCAAGTCGGGAAGAAGGAGAGATGGAAGTGGAAGCAAGACGAGAAAAAGAAGAGATAGAGATTGCAAGACACGCAAGGTTAATGAAAGCCAGGTGAGAAGAAAGAGATGGAAGAAGCGAGGTATATGCGGGGATTGGAGCTGTAGAACGCCCGTGCAAAGTTGACAAAGCAGACAGAGGAAACTTCTACTAAGCACGAACCCATGTTTAATGTGTTGGAAGCCAGAGGTTAATTCCAAGGTTCACAGAAGAGGCTCCAGGTGAGTTCTTCGATCATTTTTAAACAGTCGCACCAGCGATGAAATGGCAAGTAGATAAATGGCCTGTGTTGTAGCAGAGTGTGCTCTTTAGGAGGGGACGGAATGCTTACATATCGTTCTCTCAGGACCAGAGGAGGGAGTATCAAGAACTGAAGAGGAGCGTGCTGCAATTGTATCACTTGACCCCTGAATATTATGATGAAAGGCTCCGAAGTTTTATAAAATACGAGAAACGATTTTCCTGGATTACGCTTATAAAGTACTACGATGCTTCAAGATATGGAAAGATGATGCTAACGTAAAGGATATAGCTGATTTGGAAGAATTGATAATACTAGAGCAGGAGCTATGAGGAATTCCTGAACACACTTAGACGTATTTGAGAGAGAGAGAGGTGAAGAAACTTGATGAAGCCGCTTCGCTGAATGAAGATTACAATGTTATCAGTCGTAAACCCTCCGCAGGCACGACATTTCAACCATTGTTCCGACCAAGTATCAAGTATTCGCCGAACCATGGAAAACAGTTCAGTAATAACTACGGGAACAAGTTCAACAATTACAACGGAAGTAGCACTGGTATTGTTCCTAAGCATATTGCGATAGTACCACAGTAACAAAAGTCGAATTGTCCTCCTAGAAGTATCGTGAAAGACATGCAGAAGTTTTATATTGTTTGTTTTAAGTGTGACAAGAGAGGCCATGTCAATGAAGAATGTTGGTCAAACCAACTGAAAGCAGTCGCCCAAGCTATTAATGATATTAGACTTCACAGAATACGAAGACGAAGAAAAAATCTGGAAAGGACAAAGAGGGAAATAAACCACTTAGCGTTTACACGAAGGTCTGTTGGCAGAAATAGACGGGAATGAGCGCACCCCGGTCAGGATATTGCACGACACAGGTTATAACCATACTGTGGTGGTACAAGGAGCACACCTGTTGGTGGATCAGTTTCTCACAGGAGACTTGGTTATTTTCAAGGGAATTGAAGTTGAGGAGGTTGCCATTATTTGCCGTTTGAAACTGTCTTGCGAGTTGGGGATAGGAAATTTTGTCTTTGCAGTAAAAGATTCATTAGCTGTTAAAGGAGTAGATGTCCTACTAGGTAATGAGGTTGGTGGAGTGCTGTTCATATCTTGTCCCATTGTAGCTGAGAAACCTTTGAAGTATAGTCCTATGACTGAACTCAAGGAGGACTACCCATATCTGTTTCCTAGTTGTGTTACGACTATGATTATGAAAAAGAAAGTCGCTGCAGAAAAAGGAGGAAAAGAAATCAAAGGACCAATGAACCTGGAGGATTTGTTTCCCGAAGAAGAGGAATCCTTTGATGGTACGCAAGAAAAGAACTACCCGATTATGCCCGAGTGAAGAGGAACGACACACGAGTGGACAAGAGAACAAAGAAAAAAATGAACTGGGAAGAAATAGAAAATTCAATGTTAGAAGTAGGACAAGTGAGTAGGAAAAGATTGATAGGATTGCAGCGGAAGGATGCAATGTTTTCGGAGTTATTGTACCGTGTGGTGGATGAGATGGAGGCTCAGAAGTATCTGACTTCTTATTATCTTAAGGATGGGTTGCTTATGAGGAAGTATAGACCCGCCAGTATCCCTGTGAATGCCGACTTGAGGATATATTGGTAGATATTAATTCCCACACCGTTGAAATGACGGGCGATCGCCACCGCGCACGAGACGGGCCATATGGGGATAAGGAAGACGATGGAGAAGATAACGAAACACTTTTTCTGCCCTGACATTAATAAGGACCTGAGCCAGTTTTGCCGTACATGTCACAAATGTCAAATGGCTGGGAAGCCGAACGAGTACATCAAGAAAGATCCCTTACACCAAAGAGAAGTGCGAGGAGAACCATTCACTAAGGTATTTATCGACATTGTGGGACCTTTACCTAGGACGAAAAAAGGTCATGAATATATGTTAAAAACAATATGCCCAGTAAAGAGGTACCCAGAAGCCATACCCATCAGGATCATCAGTGCAAAAATGATTGCCGAGAACTTACTAGACATATTTACTAAATTTGGTATACAAAGAAATCGTTCAAAGTGATCGAGGAATAAATTTCATATGAAAAATGTTCCGTGACGTAATGAAACTGTTGGAGGTAAAACAACTATCAACTGCTTATCATCTGGAGACCAAAAGTGCATTAGAGACGTTTAATCAAACGATAAAAAGTATGTTGACGAAGTTCTGCAACGAAACGGGGAATGATTTGGACATCGGACTACCGTTAATGTTATTTGATGTACATAATGCCTATGAAGAAACCATGAAATGTAGCCTGAATAAAATGGTATTTGGATAAAAACTACGAGGACCAATTAAAAAGTTTGCACAAAGATGGAAGGACCAAGATGATACGTAAGGAAGATATGTCAAGAATTTGAGGAAAAGGATTGGCGAGATCCGGACATTTTCCCTAGTAGGCACGAAGATGACGAAT
>NC_090741.1:130807825-130822825 GCF_036898095.1 Palaemon carinicauda | reverse complement strand
TATATATATATATATATATATATATATATATATATATATATATATATCCTATGGAAGGCTCCTTTAGTAAGCTTCCTAGGGTATATTTAACTACAGTGGATATTCCCAGAGAATTAAACTAAAGGTTATCACAGAATTCTAACTTCTGGTGCGAGCACCCTAAAGGTTTCCCTCTAGGATATCGTATATCAACAGGGGAGCCACGTATTAACACGCCACATAGCTATCTGCATCCCATATAGAGTTAACACTTCGATATGGAAAGGTGGCTGAGTAACTGAGGAGCCGTTCCAAAGTTACTCTCATCCGTGGCTACTTTTGGTACTCGAGACATAAACAAACGTGCGCCGTTGCTGAATGACGTCACGTCCGTCTTCATTCTTTCGACCTGTAGCTCTTACGCTTAGTCGGATTTTTCCCAAATGTCTTACTTATCAGCTTACATCGCCGTTGTCTCAATCTTCAGCCTCGCCCTCTTCTGGAAAGTTGAGTACCAGATCCTAGTATTGTTTAAATAAGCTCTGGCCGTAAAGTAACTTCTACTTTTCGTAATATTTGGTGTTTTTGTGGCGGAGCTGTGCCAAAACCGGACGCGCCATTTACGGCGCCACTGTTCATGTTGCATACTTTATTTAGTTAGCCAGAACAGCCTTCTCCGGTCCTTTAAGTAATTAATATTATTAGTTATTTAGTCTTCATAGCTAGGAAGTAATTATATCGTGTGTTAGCGCTCGTTAGGCAACGGTCATTGGCCGACCCCATACTAGATCGCTAGCCTAGCCCCTAGGCTGGACAGCCTAGTGCTCATATTACTGCATGATATAATAGTGTTCCTAAGTTAAGTTATGAAGATTTAGGCAATTTTAAACATACTAGTTACTGTGATGTAAGTGTTTTCGCCTTCGGGGACCATACAAGGGACTGTGTGGGTTCGTGTACCACACTCTCCTAACCTAATGTAGGAACCCTTGTATGCTTCCTATTCCCCTTAACTACGGATAATTCCCTCTGGGTAGCCTTGCTTCTCCCTTATTTTATATTAGGGAGAATGTTGACTTCACCCAGAGTATTATCGCTTTCTCAGCCTACCCTAAAGGAATGAACCCCCCTTAGGGTCATGCTTAAGACCTTAGGAAGGGCTCTGCCCTTCTCCAGTTTGCACTTGGTTGGGTTACTCCTTCCTCCCTGCAACTAGCGATGTGTCTTTCCAGGCCTCCCTAGCCTAGGAGAATGGTTCTCCTAATCTAGGTTAGGTTCTGGGGGCGAGATTCTGTTTTATTATAGTTCAGGACAGTACATCAGTGCTGTACCTGATCTAAGCTACATATCCTAGGTTAGGGAGCGTTCTCCCTTGCCTTGGTGGCCTCTCTCATACAGAGTCTCCCCATCTTAGAAAGACCCCTACTCCCCTACCCCACTCTATCCCTTTGTGTAGGCCTGCCTACACACCCCTGTCCGCTGTCTTACAACTCCTCCCTTGGGTGGAGTGGTAGGGCTAGCCTTGTTCTTCTGCTGAGCTGGCTGCTCTGGTACACTTCCCCTTCATAGTGTTCTATACGGGTGGTTGCCGACGGCTGTCCTGCCGGCGGAGGATTTCCCCTCTTTGAGTGCTCTCTGTCCCTCCCTTGGGTTACCTTAGGCTCCCAGCCGCCTGCCGGCCCACTGCCGCCGGATGATAGGTGTATCTACTCCTATCATGAGTGCACTCCCTCCGGAGGACATTACCCCTCTCTTCCCTCCTTACCTTTCTCTCTCTTTCTCTATTATGGTTTCAGTCCCCTGCTGCCTCTACTGCCGGCGACAGCCGCCACTACCTCAGGTGACCTCTATTCATAAGACCCCACCCCCCTAAGGCGTCAGCCTGTCGCCTGCCGGAGGCTTCCGCCTCCCGCAGACATACCGACGACGTCCTCCCTCAGGATTACCTGGCGACAGCCGGCCGACTGCCGGAGGCTGCCGCCCCTTTTCCTGCCGGCATTGATTGCCGGCATCCCAGGTGTCCGCCCTACATTTTATATCTTATGAGTTGAAACTAAGGTTCACCATGCAGTCAGCCGCCGGCTGCCGGAGTCCACCACCCTACCGGTGACCCGCCGCTGTGCCGGCGTTCGCCTATGTGGTGATTTCCATCTTGGTTGTCCAGTGTGTCCTCCTTGATGTTTTTTCACCTTGCAGGACCGGTCTCCGGCGTCCCGTCGGCCTGGCGGCGCTACCTAATGAGGCGCCAATAGACATGCACCCCTTCTACAGCTGCCGGCACCACGCCGGCATTTATCCGATGCAGCCAGATAGCCTGCCACCTCCATATAGGTATCATTATACCATCTGATATAGTGGCTATGCTGTATGGTTGCACAGTACAACATTTCCAGCATACTCTGTGCATCTCATTGCAGTCTCTTGCTGGAACCTACATATCATTAAGGGGTTTATCCTATTTTCCCCTCTCCCCCACTAGGCTCTGAGCGATCTCAGATCCTTTTATACTCTGCGGACAATGCCTATGATAAGGAAACCTAGCTTGGCTCATCAATACGGATTTTCCCTCCTTTAGAACCCTCGGGTCCTAAGGAATTGTCTACAGAAAAGGTTATGGTAACCGGCTGGACGGGATTCACAAGTATGTGTATATCTACTTTCTTTCCCGCTCATCTATCCTGAGCATATAAATTATATGCTAATATTATAGCTTAAGTTATTCTTAAGCCTAGAGTAAGTAAGTCATATTATGCCTTCCATGTACTCATGATCTCCTTCTTTTACAGGAGGAGTATATGAAGTGTGAGAGCTCCTTCTGCGGAGTTAAACACCCGGACTTCTACAGGCACAAGGCGTGCCGGACCCACGCCCCTTGCGCCGCCAAGAAAGGCGACCTGAAATACTGGGATCCGCAGAACTGTCCGATCTGGAAAGGTCTCCTGGAAAAGGCGTTCAAGACTCCTCTTACCACCAAGAAACAGGACAACGCTAGAGAGAAACTGCGCAGATGGGTGCGCGGTTTCCAGAAGAACGTTTCTGGACCTTATTTTCCAAATGAATACATAAGGGCCCTGTTTTTCCCAAAAGCTTCTAAGAACGCTGTGATCCCTCAAGATCAAATCCCAACCGTCCAGTTGGGGATTTTACCCGACATTGTAATGGAACAGTCCCTGCGTACGTGCCACCTTGACTCCGAAGAGGTAGAACTTATGTCGGAGATCTCCGAAGGAACTGAGAAAACCCTCATGGGCGAGGAACTCGACTGTGAGGAGGACCGTGTGGAGTACCACGACTCAGAGAACGAGGCCGATCCAACTCCCACGGTAACCCCAGTGGTACCCGAGGAACCCGTTCCCTCGACTTCCGCCGCCCCGGATCCACTCCCAGCGGCCACTCAATAAGTCTTCAAGATGCTAAAAGCCCTCATGGAAAAGAAACTGAGAAAGTCTCAGGAGCAGTTCCGGACTACTCTCATCGGCTTCAAGCAACCGAAAAGGATTTCGGTTAAGGACCTCCCTTCACGCTCGGAATCTAACTCTTGGAGATACGCTGAGCACATGCCAATTACAACAGGCAATATTTTCACTAGTGAAAAGATTGGGTCTGTTCTCCTGGAAGAAGTGGAGTTCTTCCCGAACTTCGAAGCTTATCCGGACTGTTACGTCCAACTCTGGTCCAAACCAGCCTCAAAATAAGAGACCGAACCTAAAGAAGTGATCGTGTTCGATCTCGCAAAGGCCCAAGCTATGCTGGCTCATGCAGTGAAGAGTCGGGGTTTCACCAACTCCAAGATGCCAGCACTGAGCAAAAAGCATCCAACCTTTGTTGCTCCAGCTACTGCTACCTTCCCCTTCGTTGAAAAGCGGTCATGAAGGCTGTGGAGGAAGGGAAACCTTGCCCTGCACTGGAGGAGTGCAGACCCTTCTCTCTCACTCTTCCCCCTGAGGGCAGGTACTGGAAAGACATCCAGGTTACCTTTACGGTTGGGAAACTCGAACCTGATGTAGCCGGTCGTCAGTTCAACGAGGACCTCCCACGACCGAACGACCATCTCCGTCGGGAACAAGATACTAAGGAGAGACTCGCTGCTTCGCTGTCACATCAGGTACAGCTAGAAGTCATGGCCGGGGACACCAGGGTCCCAGACTTTTACATGGTCCTTGCAAAGTCAAACCTTGCTACTGTGACCAAGGATCTATACAGCTTCGCTAGGGCTCGCAGAGCCTGTAGAGAATTCGTGTTCGCCAATGCAATGGTGAAACCCGAACCCCGGAGACTGATTTCCTCCAACATCTGGGGCAAACATCTCTTCCCTTCTACCTTGGTGAAAGAGATAGTGGACAAAGCCGCCACGGAGAATCGGAACCTTCTCCACAAGTGGGGCATGTCTCGAAAGAGGATGTCCTCTCAGGACGAAGGCCCTCAACCTAAGAGGAAATCCTCGAAGCCTAAGCCCCAGCAACGTCAACCAAGACGTCAGTTTCCGGCTCCCCCTACTCCCCAAGTGGTTGCACTACCACAGCAGACCTTTCAACTGGTCCCCCAACCGGTGGTGTCGCAGTCACCGGTCTTCACCCCTGCCTATGAGCAGCGTTCCACTACCTTTCGTCCCAGAGGTAGAGGCTCCGGCAGAGGCTCCGGCAGAGAATCTTCTCGCCGTCCCTCCAGAGGCAGAGGAGGAAAGGGAGCTAGTGGCCGAGGTGGCAAACCCTTGGGAAATCAGAAGCAATGAAGTGCTTCCGGTGGGAGGAAGACTCCACCAATTCCAGGATCGTTGGACCTTCGATCCTTGGACTCACAACATCATCAGGAAAGGACTGGGCTGGAGCTGGACTTAACCACCCCCATCCTTCCGGCAATTCTTCCAACAGTCAACCCCCCTCCTGGAAGAATATGTCCTGGAACTCTTGAACAAGAAGGTGATCAAGAGGGTAAAGTCAACAAGGTTCCAAGGGAGACTCTTTTGTGTTCCCAAGAAAGACTCAAACAAACTCAGAGTCATTCTAGACTTGTCCCCTCTCAACAAGTTCATTGCGAACAACAAATTCAAGATGCTGACTCTGCAACAAATAAGGGCCCTTCTGCCTCACAGGGCCTACACGGTCTTCATAGACCTGGTGGATGCCTACTGGCACATTCCAATGAATCACAACGCTTCCTCCTACCTAGGATTTCGACTCCAAAGGAAAAGTTACGCCTTCAGGGCCATGCCCTTCGGGCTCAACGTGGCTCCACGAATCTTCACCAAGCTGGCAGACGCAATCGTCCAACACCTACGTCTTCAGGGCGTCCAAGTGATGGCCTACCTAGACGACTGGCTAGCCTGGTCGACATCGCCCGAAGATTGTCTGACAGCCTGCAACAAAGTCACCCAGTTCCTAGTGCATCTGGGTTTCAAGATAAACGCCGAGAAATCTTGCCTCACTCCAGCTCAGAAGTTCCAATGGTTGGGAATCCATTGGGCCTTTCTATTCCACCGAAGAAAAGGAAGGAAATAGCAGGGTCTGTCAGAATGCTTCTAAAATCCAAACGGATCTCAAGACGCCAACAGGAACAGGTTCTCAGCTCTCTACAGTTCGCCTCAGTGACAAACCCAGTGCTTCGCGCACAGCTAAAGGATGCCGTGGGAGTCTGGAGACGATTCGCATCCATCGCTCGAAGAGACCTCAAGAGACGGCTTCCAGAAAGACTTCGCTCACTTCTAGAGCCGTGGTCGGAAGCATAGGACCTGAAAAGGCCCATCCCTCTTCAACACCCGCCTCCATCGATCAACATCCACACGTACAATTCACTGGAGGGTTGGGGAGGTCACTCCCACCAACAGCAGGTTCAAGGAACATGGTCTCCCCTATTCAAGACGTTTTCACATCAACATCTTGGAGGCCATGGTGGTTCTTCTCACTCTGAAGAAACTCTACCCGCCTCCCTCGATCCACATACGTCTGACTCTGGACAACTCGGTGGTAGTCAGATGTCTCAATCGTCAGGGCTCGAGATCGCCCCAGATAAATCAGGTGCTTCTACGTATCTTCCGTTTGGCAGACAGGAAGAAATGGCACCTGTCTGCAGTTCACCTAGAAGGATTCCGCAACGTGACAGCGGACGCTCTATCAAGACCTTAAGACTCTCCACTGGGCATAGAGAGACATCTTCCTTCAGGGGGCAGATTCTCCAGGGGCCCCATCTCTTGGTGGGTATTTCATTCTTTGCGAGAAACGTTGGGTCGGGAAGAGGGTAAGAGGGTAAGATCCCCCAATAGAGTCGGAATGATCTCTTAGACGCAAGTTCATTCTCCTTCATCTCTCGCCAAGTCCCGGAACTTCAGATCGATCTCTTCGCGACAACAATCAACTTCCTCGATGTGTGGCCCCGTACGAGGACCCCAAGGCAGAAGCGGCGGACGCCATGTCCCTGGTTTGGGACAGATGGTCCAAGATCTACCTGGTCCCTCCACCCAACCTTCTGCTGAAAGTCCTATCCAAACTGAGAACCTTCAAAGGGACAGCGGCCCTAGTGGCTCCCAAGTGGCCCCGGAGCAATTGGTATCCCCAGGTCCCGGAGCTGCAGCCCACGCTGACCCCCGTACCGGTTATAGTCCTCTCTCAACAAGTACAGAAGTCGACTGTTTTCGCTTCATCACTGAAAGTCAAGGACCTTTATCTCATGATTTTCTCTCCTTAGCCGTAAAGAAAAGGTTTGGGATCTCGAAGAAAAGCTTAGACTTCCTCGAGGAGTACAAAACAGAGTCTACCAGAAGGCAGTACGAATCTTCCTGGAAAAAGTGGGTCTCCTTCGTCAAGGTGAAAAATCCTACGGAGATCACCATTGATTTTTGCATGTCCTTCTTCATTCACCTTCATGGACAAGGCTTAGCGGCCAACACGATTTCTACTTGTGAATCGGCCTTGACTAGACCGCTCCTATACACCTTCTAGATTGATCTGTCCAGTGACATCTTCAATAAACTGCCAAAGGCATGCGGTAGACTACGCCCAGCACCTCCACCAAAACCTATCTCCTGGTTCCTGGACAAGGTGCTCCATTTTGCTTCTAGCCTGGACAACGATTCGTGCCCTCTGAAAGACCTGACTAAAAAAAGTTATCTTCCTTTATTGCTCTCGCCTCGGGAGCCCGAGTCAGTGAAATAGTGGCATTATCAAGAGAAGAGGGTCATATCCAATTCACCGATACGGGGGATCTTACCCTCTTCCCCTACCAAATGTTTCTTGCAAAGAATGAACTACCCACCAAGAGATGGGGCCCCTTGAGAATCTGCCCCCTGAAGGAAGATGTCTCTATGCCCAGTGGAGAGTCTTAAGGTCTATCTTCAAAGACCTTCAGGTAGCGACCTGTCACTGAAACAACTAAGAGCGAAAATCCCCTACTTCATTCGCAGAGCGGATCCTGACAGTACACCCACAGGTCATCATCCTTGGAAAGTCGCCTCTTCTCTGAACTTTTTCAAAATATGGATTTCGAAAGCCTCAAGAGCTTTACAGGCTGGAAATCATCGCGCGTGTTCTTCAAGAACTACATAAAACAGGTGCACGAAGTGAAACATCTCGTGGTAGCTGCAGGTAGTGTAATGAAACCTGCCGCTTAAATCTGCATACAACAGTGAGTTATTTGGGACTCTAACTCTACGGGAGCCTGTGTTGACCCTATCGTGATACATAGTGATATAATGGACACTTAGTGTTTCTAATAGACTGTTCTTTATCAAGGTGAAATGTCATAGAAATTTTACTCGTGTGCCACATGCTCTCGAGCATGGAGTGTTTTTTGGACTATAAAAGACTGGCGTTCCCCTGGGAACTTGTGTTTCTGAAAAGCAAAATTTCCTTTTCAGACTCAAGATCACTGTCTTTAATTTTCTATGTACATTATTCATTATCATTGTAAATAAATTCTATAATCATTATTGCAATTACTTCTATAATGACTTGCAATCTTAGAAATAAAATGTCTATTTTATTTCCCATGTGCGTCTCCTTTCGCTCCTAATCCTTATTAAGAAATATACGATTGTTATAGTTTCATTTACCCCTTTCCGGTCTGATCTAAAGAATAATGAAAGTATTTATATTATATACTCACCTATGCCTTGATAATATTCCTACTCGAATATTAACCTTGATCTGTCTCTGAGACCAGCATGATCTCTCCACCAGGTAAGTAGTTCTTCAATGATCACTTCGAGATATTCCTCTTGTCCACCAGGACTTCCCTGCCAGGGGGGCAGGAAGCCAGTGCATCATAGAATCTCTGGTAAGGACAATTACTAAAATTGTCATAGTCTTTACGGTCTCCAGACCATAAGAATATTGCTCGAAGCCCTTGGCACTTGGATTAAGGGAAAAAATCCACGATACATTAATTCTCTGGTACACATCCATCAGGACGACATGGCTTGAGCCTAAAAAAACGGATTTTGAGTGAAGCGAAAAATCTATTTTTGGGTGAGATAGCCATGTCGTCCTGATGGACCCTCCCGTCTATTCTAGTTCAGCCTTTCAGGCCCCGCCCTGACCTACTGTATCGCGGAGATTGGTAGGAGCTGAGCTCAGGATGAAGACGGACGTGACGTCATCTAGCAATGGCACCTGTTTGTTTACGTCTCGAGTACCAAAAGTACCCACGGATGAGAGTAACTTTGGAACGGCTCCTCGGTTACTCAGCCACCTTTCCATATCGAAGTGTTAACTCTATATGGGGTACAGATAGCTATGTGGCGTGGTAATACATGCGTCCCCTGTTGATATACAATATCCTAGAGGGAGACCTTTAGGGTATCGCACCAAAAGTTAGAATTCTGTGATAACCTTTAGTTTAATTCTCAGGGAATATCCACTGTAGTTAAATGTTAAATATACCCTAGGAAGCTACTGAAGGAACCTTCCATCAGGACGATATGGCTATCTCACCCAAAAATAGATTTTTCGCTTCGCTCAAAATCCATTTTATATATATATATATATATATATATATATATATATATATATATATATATATATATATATATATATATATATATATATATATATATGTGTGTGTGTGTGTGTTTGTGTGGGTGTGTGTGTGTGTGTCTTAATTCACGTATATATGTATGTGTGTTTTATATCAAGGTAAATGAACTCAATATTCATTAGTATTCCACCAAAACTTATGTGTCAGCATGTTTTGCAATGCTTGCATTTTGTAGATGAGGGAGTTATTTGTTGGTGAGAACTCGAGTTGACAAGTCTCTCATATGAGTGGGTAATTGTATATTGTGTACTTGCGAACGAACCTTTTGTGATAAAAGAAGAAAAACCATATGCCGCCGTCTCATTATCCGTCTGCACGGGTCATATTAGTGTCAGGTGTAAAAAAATACATCTGTTTGTGTGTGCTGTGAATGAAGTTGTTCTTTGAGCCGGTGAAATAAAAGTTCAAGATGCCGAGATACACAAGGACTAACATAGCAGACACTCCTGCTACAGGAGATGAGAATGTAGGAGCAGTGGGATATAGCGTTCCTGATGAAGAATATAGATAGGAAATTAAAACGCAAGAATTGGAAAATATGTTAGACAATTAACAACAGCTACTAAACAGGCTGTGTGTAGAACGAGAACAGGAGCAGCATGCAAGCACAGCATATACGACGTACATAAACAAAGTTCAAGTGCACACAAGTGAAAGTACACATGCACAGCCGAGTGAAGATACACAAATTGTAGTTTGAAAGTTGTCAGAACTCCAGGCAAAGGTTGCACCTTTCGATGATCAACTACCTAAAGAAGGGTTTCAATCAATTGAAATGTTTTTGAGAGACTTTGAAGTAGCTACATATGGGTAGTCGGAAAGAGAAAAAGCAATTCAAATAATTCAATTGCTGAAAGATGCTCCGGCAATCGAAGTAATATGTTAGCCACAAGAAAGGTTAAGAAGTTATACTGAAATAAAACGACGTTTGATTGAGAAGTATGCCTTGCCTGATGCGAGAAAGCGAGACCTAAAAGAAAATTACAAACCCAAAATACGGCAAGGTGAATCCGTTCTTAGTTTTCCAACTCGCATTTTTCGCGATTGCGATTCGTTTGCTATCTGGAGTGCCAATTTCCCCGAAGGTGATAAAAAGGCAATTGCCTGTAAACATATTGCATATTAGTAAACCCGTATTTATGTGGTTATTTGTTCAATGACAATCGCTCGTTAGTAGACGTAATAAGTGCGATACAAAACATTTTAGACAGTTTGCCAGAAGGAAAAAGGACTGGGAATAACGGGGCCAATTCCGAGAAGTTGGCAGCCATGAGATGAAGTCGACCAATGAAGACTGGTAAGGGGGAATGCAGACAGCAGATTAGCAGTCTTCAGATGTTGGCACTGTGGGGGAGAGGGGCACGAACGAGTTGAGTGCCCCACCCAAGGATCCCCCCGTTGTTACACTTGACAGACCTACGGTCATCTATCTTGAGAGTGGCCAGCAAAAAATGCCCAGGGCGGGCAGGCTGGGGCACACGCACACCTACCCCCTCCCAACGTCCGAGTAAAAGGAAAAAGAGGAATGGGGAGGCGAAGAAGTTCGATGACCCCCCGCATGACATAACAAGCAGTGGCTGAGGTTGTAGTTATGACAGACGTGACAGAGCAGGTACTGGGACCTCCATCGGTACCCCCTACGAGACCCCCGCATCACTAGGGAGAGGACCAGGGGGCAGCGGCATGGCAGCTGAGGTCATCGGCCCGTGCCCCATATCTCATAATGGCCAGATGGGAATGTTAGCAGTTAGGATCCACCTGCAAGAAAAATTCATCCGAGCGCTGATTGACACGGGAGCCAGTGTTTCATTGATTAGAAAAAAATTCTCCTCAAATCCACAACAGCCAGTGGCATCCAATGTTTTTGACACACCAGGAGGAAATAAACTACACAAAAACCATGCATCAATCGTCCAGTTTATGGTGGGGTCTGTGAAGTTCACACATGATTTTCTTGTCTTGCCCACCTTGGGAATTCTAGGAATCGAGTCTATCCTAGGAATAGATCTTACATCTAATAATCAAATTTGCCTTTTGGGGGGAAAAGATACAATAACAGTAAAATCAAGAGGGTACATTTTGCCGATAGAAAGTCATGAGACAGTAAGTGCGTGGCTGAGCTCGGAGAGACATTTAAGTAGGTTAACAGCTGTATTTGAGAGACGAAAAGTGTCGTCCTCCCAGACCCTTACGAGCATATCTGTGACCCCCTATCGCCCTCTTGCGGAAGGAACCAAGGTAGTTGTAAAATTCCATGGCCATTGGGCCAATATGATATTAGAGGGCTTGACAGATATCAAAGAAAACAGAGCTGATATAAAGATAGTTCATTTTTCAAATAAAAGAGTGGTTTTAGGAAGTGACTCTGTGTGAGAATTAGAGTTATGTGAAATTGCTTATAATGGAATGTTGGGAGCCACAACTCCAGCCCGCACAACGAACGCACTCAGAATTGGATTATGCAAGCACGAAAATTATGTCCCTCAAAATATCAGCCTGTAGTTAGTGACATTGTCAATAATTATACTGATGTAAGTGAAATTGGAGATGAGCCACCAGGGAGGATCGATCGATATCCCTTTAGCATTAAAACTGGGCAGGCGGAGCCGATCAGGTCAAGGCCTTATAAGGTACCCGTTCCTTTCCAGGGAGAGATAGAAAGGGAAATTAATAAATCAAGGGAACAAGGGATAATCGAGGAGAGCGAATCCCCCTGGGCTTCACCAATTGTACCTGTTAGGAAAAAGGATGGCTCGGTAGAATTTTGTGTTGATTATAGGAAATTGAAGGCAGTCACTAAGGAAAATGCATTTCCATTGCCCTCAATCGAAAAATTACTTGTGAAAGTACGAGATAACAAACATTTTACAACTGTTGATTTAAAATCTGGATACTATCAAATACCCATACAGGAAGAGAGTAAATGTAAAACGGCATTCATAGCTAATGATCAATTATTTCAGTTTAATATTCTTCCTTTCGGTGTTAAAATGCTCCAAGTCATTTTTCTATAGTAATGATGGCGGTTTGGTCAACCTTAATTGGCTATAATGTTCTGGTTTATTTATATAATATCATAATTACAGGGAATATGGCCGAAGAACATAATAATAATATTTGTAAAGTTTTAGAAGCATTGCGACATAATGGTATGAAAATAAATTTGTCAAAGTGCAAATTTTTCTGTAAACAGGTCGAATTTTTTAGATCACATAATAACCCCAGAAGGTATCCAACCCTGCCCCAGTAAAGTAGCAGCTATTACAGATGCCCCAAGGCCACGTAATTCTAAGGAAGTAGCTAGGTTCCTTGGGCTCGCTGGGTATAACCGTAAATTCATAAGAGGTTTTGGAGAGATTGCGAGACCCTTAGATTACTCGCATATCCTAGATTTGATCGCCCATTTTTAGTGACAACAGATGCGAGTAGCATAGCTATTGGTAGCGTAGTTCCTCAACAAGATGATAAAGGCATAAAGAGACCCATTGGTTTTGCTTCACGGGCATTAAAAGGGGCAGGAAAGGATTATAGTACATTCGATCGAGAGGCTTTGGCTGTTCTTAGGGTTCTAGAGAGGCATTGATTCTTTTTATTATGTCAGTCGATTGAGATGCAAAGTGATCATCGCCACTTACGTGATTTGTATTATAAAACTGATTTGACCTCTCGTCAAGCGAGATGGATTGAGAGATTGTTAGAGTTCAATATAAAAGATTTTCATCACATAGAAGGTAAAGCTAACAAGGTAGCTTATGCTCTCTCAAGAGGTGCAGTAATAAGAGTAACAACTAGGGCACAAAAGAGGAACGAAGAACGTAACCGAAGTAGTGAGGACCACCATCAAAATAGAGAGAATAGAGAACGGAATGAAATTTCTTCCGATGGGCATTCAGAAAACGGAGCAAACTCAGAGGAGCGAGAAAGAGAGAGGGAGAGAGAGAAAGATACGAACAGCGAAGGGGAATATATGTGGATGACCGAGGACATAACCAGAGGTGTCCAGAATGAATGCCTTCATGATGCAGGTTTGATTAACTTGGGAGGTTGGGACATAAAAGAAGTCCGAGAGGGACAGAAAAAAAGGAATGGATGGGAAGAGTGTGAGCAGTGATTAAAGGGGGATTGGAGAGTTATCCGTCATTTCTGAATATGCATCGTGATAAATTGTTTATTGAAAATGATGTCTTATATTGTGGTTACGAGAAGAGGGAAGGGGAATTCTGTACACGGGTAGTTCTTCCTCCCTCTTTAGTTAAACGGCCCATCCACATTGTATATGGAAGTCCGTATGCAGGGCATTTAGGGATTAATATAATATTAAGGAGAGCATGTGAATCCTTCTTGCGGTTAGGAGTGAAAAATCTATAGAGAATTATATAAAAATTTTCATGCTTTTAACTGTTTCAAAGAACATATAAAAACTGTACCAGAAGCCAGAAAGTGGCCGGAGGTTCCCATTAAATTCTAATAGAGTGCACGTGGACCTAGTCGGACCATTTCCTACTGGATTAACACAACATAAGTATGTATGTGTATTTGTGGATGCATTTACTCGGTACACGAATACTTAAGCAATGTTGGATACATATGTAAATTCATCTGCAAATTCATTACTAAATTTGGTTGCCCGAAAATTTTGATAAGTGATAATGGACTTGAGTTTATAAATAAGTTGGTGAAATCAGTCTCGGACTTCATGAAAATTTAAAATTTTTCAGTGACCGCATATAGGCCTTCAGCAATAGCTTAGTAGAGTCACATAATAGGGAAGTGGTGTGAATTTTGCGGTACTTAGTGGCTGATGACCCCCTTCATTGGCAGGCAATAATTCCTACAGCTCAGGGACACGCCTATCTTTTTAGTGTATGGACAGGATCCTGTGTTACTATATACGGTACTCATTAATTCACAACAATTGTCTAATTATTCAACTGAGCAATACCGTGTATATTTATTAAATCTATTGAGGAGAGGAATGAACACCACTGAAAGGTTTTTTGAAAAGAGCTAATGAAAATCTCAGCTCAAAGTATGATGGTCGTAGCAAAAACCGCACTGGTAAAATTATTTATGGGCGATCGTTTGTATTTGAAACGATTACAACATAGGAAACACAAACTCGAGCCAGCGTATTTGGGTTCATAACGAATAAAGATAGTTAAGTCTAACACAGCTGTGATACAAAGCATTGTTAATGGCGCAGTGTCTGAACATCATCAGGCACTCATATATGTGGTACCTGAAGAGGTAGTTTTCAAAAGTGTTCCTCCTTACCCCTGCATACGTGACATCCCTCGAGTTGATGAGAAGATTTTTTTTTATCCCTTGCTGTTGTTGTTTGAACAGACCTCATTTCTTCTTTCAATGTGTTTTAAATAAACGTTATGATAACAATGTGTTATGTTAATGCTAAATTTATACGTAAAATGTTGTGGTAATTTTTGCTGAGTGTGGAAATACTTATAACATTGTTGATTGAACCTAAAAACAATCAGAGGTTAAATAGTTCAAGTGAGATCTGTCAGGTGGATGCTGTATTATTCATGTATTTATATGATTCCTGGTTGCTGGGGCTTGAATTGCAAGTGGCTGCGGGATTAAAGTTCAGCATTGAGGATAGGCAGTGTTGGAAATGTGTATATGTGAATCCCTTATACTTAATGTTATAAGAGAAGGGCGTGAAGATGAATGATTTTCTCGGGAAAATGGCTAGTGGCCAACGGTTGAAAGTTACAAGTGCAAGTGTTGTAGTGATTTAAATAAATGGTGACATGGTGGTAGTGAGTTGTATTGCGAAACTGTGCCGTAAACTCGGATAAGTGAAATCGAGGGATGAGGGAATATCTATTCCCACACCTGTTCCGCCCAAGAAGCCCGTATTGCCCGCAAACAGAGGGAGGTTATTGATGAGGTTATGTAGACCTGATGTTATGATTTTTTTTTTTACTTTGGTTATTCTGTGTTTTGGTTGCAGAAGTCTTAAGAAGAAATGAG
>NC_090741.1:130797825-130802825 GCF_036898095.1 Palaemon carinicauda | reverse complement strand
ATGCTTTTTTTCTGTTTTTTCATGTAATTAGGCAAATTCCTTCATTCATCATTTACTGCATTCTGTAATAATTCAGGCACATGTTTAGATATAATTCAAATAATTCTTTATTGGATTTAGTTACCATGGTTGCATTGACAGCGTCAAGTGGACTAAGATAGGGTAATATTTCATCACTCTAATGAATCTTTCCATAATGTGGATTAATAATTTCATATAGAAACTAGGGCATTTTACCTCAAAGTGACAATTAACCTTTTTTTTTCCGGTAAACTGGTCTTCTATCACATCTTCCAAACCCTTCCTTGATTTCAGCATTTGTACTTATGTTCCTCAGTGGATATATTCTATAGGCCTGCATTTAAAGTTACGTGAATCCTTCAAGAATAATCGGTGTAAAAATGTCTTTGACGGTACTCACGAAAGGACTAATCTAAATAAAGCTCCTTTTTTTTTCTTCTTTTCTTTTTAACCCCCAGCATAATGTATTTGAAACTCCTTATTCATTTTACTAACATAAGATAGTAGGCTATATAGCCTAAGGAATTTAAGCATATCCATCATATACAAGGGAATTATCAGTGCTGAAAGAATTGTCTATAACTCTATGATAGAGAATTGCTGAAATTGATTATATGCATCAAATCGTTTCGGACGACAGATAATTGTAAATATTTCTACACAACTCCTATACTGCTTTAGGCCAATTAGCTGAATAAAACAATGCATGAAATGACAAATAGAACTTATTATGAATGTATCAGGGGACACCTACTTGAGTTTCAGTTTCAAACCCATTTTACTTAAAGTATAATTATAAAAATTACTATCAATTTACGATGATTACATTAAAAATATGCCCACTGATTACGGTACACATGAACCATATCTCAAAAAGAAAAATATACCGTAGTATTTTCACTTAGATAGTAATTTGCACAGTATTGCATTGATACAACACGTTTCAGCACGGTTTATTAGTGTTGTAGCGTATGTTATAAAGGATTTAATGATTTATTAATCGTGTCAGAGATAGGCTGTGATTTTTTTTACGTTTGTATTGTAGTAGGATCCAGTCGTTTATAGGTGCTACTTATTTGATGTTTAAAAAAAATAAAATATTATTAAAATTTTTCTTCCAATAATAATTTCAATGTATTTATTTTATTAATTTTTGTAGCTCTTATCTCGAAATTCCTGTGATACATGATCACTTTTCTGTTTTACAGACTAACGGCACCCTGCACCTAGGATGGATCATAGTTTAAGAAATTTGTTTTATATGTATATATATATATATATATATATATATATATATATATATATATATATATATATATATATATATATACATATATATATGTATATATATATATATATATATATATATATATATATATATATATATATATATATATATATATATATATATATATATGTATATATATATATATATATAGAGAGAGAGAGAGAGAGAGAGAGAGAGAGAGAGAGAGAGAGAGAGAGAGAGAGAGAGAGAGAGAGAGAGAGAGAAATTCTAAGAATCCTGCCAAGATCCACGCCCACTGTTGAAATACTTAGTTTTATCTGCTGATGTAAGCAGAAAAATCATTTATCTTTTACACTGCGGTTATGGAATTATGGAATTATGATATCCTTTGTATTGTCTTATTGTTGACGATGGTGTTTAGTGACCTTAAAAACTGCAAAAACAGTAAGTGGATCTTTCCAGTGAAAATGGGCTCTGCGTCACAAATTTAATAAACTCTTTTTATATAGTGACACAATAGTCATACCATTAGAGCCATATGTAAGTCACTAGAAATAAGTGACCACAAAGTGATGTAAGATAATATTAACTGTGTGATTATTAAGATTTCAAAACACGAATAATAAATTTCATCTATGAAATAACTGTTCAATATCCCGTGGACTTTGAGTACTTCACGGAAAAACTGAATACGACTTTTACATCAAAACAGAAAAGTAACTGATCCAGAAAAAAATAATTGCTGAGATATCAGGGTGTGTAATTTTCTAATAAAAGGGGTCTGTAATAAAAGAAATAGAAGCTTATTTACTATATACTGTATTACAAAACATTGTATAAAAGTGCTGTGAAGAATAAATACTTTGGCAAATATTCATATGGTTACACTGGAATGCCTGATTCTACACATGGAAATTAGCAGTACAGAGATTCATTACTTAAAGTCCTGAGATATGCCCCAATACGCATCTTATATATATATATATATATATATATATATATATATATATATATATATATATATATATATATATATATATATATATATATATATATATATATATATATATATATATATATATATATAGAGAGAGAGAGAGAGAGAGAGAGAGAGAGAGAGAGAGAGAGAGAGAGAGAGAGAGAGAGCCTTATTGCCTTATTGCCTTATTTTTTGTTTGGGTTCCCCCAGGTCCCTCAGTGTGAGGCACCTCGTATATCCACCAGAGAGTTGCTAATACATCTTCCGGTGTATTTTGCATCTTCCAGTCTTGGATGGTCTGGGATGCATCTTAGGTATTTATCGAGCTGATTTTTAAACGCATCTACGCTCACTCCTGATATGTTTCTTAGATGAGCTGGCAGCACATTAAATAGTCGCTGCATTATCGATGCTGGTGCGTAGTGGATTAATGTCCTGTGCGCCTTTCTCAGTTTACCTGGAATGCTTTTTGGCACTATTAATCTACCTCGGCTTGCTCTTTCTGATATTTTAAGCTCCATGATGTTTTCAGCAATTCCTTCTATTTGCTTCCATGCTTGTATTATCCTTAACTTCTTCTATTCTAGCAATATAGGACCTTTGTACACTCTCTATTTGCGCAATATCCTTTTGGTAGTGTGGGTACCATATCACATTGCAGTACTCGAGTGTACTACGCACATAAGTTTTGTAAAGCATAATCATGTGTTCAGCTTTTCTTGTTTTAAAGTGTCTGAATAGCATTCCCATTTTTGCTTTACATTTAGCCAACAGTGTTGCTATTTGGTCGTTGCATAACATATTCCTATTTAAAATTACACGAAGGTCTTTAATTGCTTCCTTGTTTGTGATTGTCTCATTATTAGGTCCCTTGTATGCATACACCATTCCTTCTCTGTTTCCATAATTTATTGATTCGAATTTATCGGAGTTAAATACCATCCTATTTATCTCCGCCCATTCATATATTTTGTTTAGATCTCTTTGTAGTGAGTTCCTATCTTCATCACAAGTAATTTCTCTACTTATTCTTGTGTCATCGGCGAAACTTCTCACTACGGAGTTTTCAACATCACAGTCTATGTCTGAGATCATAATAACAAATAGCAGTGCAGCTAATACCGTACCTTGGGGCACACCAGATATTACCTGGGCTTCATCTGATTTCTCGTCATTTGCAACCACTATCTGTTTTCTGTTTTGCAGGAATTCTTTTACCCATTTTCCTATCTTTCCCACAATATTATGCTTTCTCATTTTTTTCTCCAATATGTTATGGTCTACCTTGTCAAAGGCTTTTGCAAAATCTAGATAGATCACATCTGTGTCTTTTTCATTTATCATATTATTGTATATGTTTTCATAGTGAGCTATCAGTTGGGTCTGTGTACTTTTTCCAGGTACGAAACCGTGTTGACCCATATTAAACAAATTATTTTTGACCAAATGGTTCATTATTTTCTTTTTTATTACCCTCTCATACACTTTCATAATATGTGATGTTAGACTAACAGGTCTATAATTGCTTGCCTCTAGTCTTGATCCACTTTTGAAGATAGGGGTTATATAAGCTAATTTATGTTTAACATATATCTCGCTCATATCTATACTCTGTCTTAGCAGTATTGCAAGTGGCTTCGCGATAGTGTTTGCAGTTTTTTTTAACAAAATCGCTGGAACTCCATCTGGTCCGGCTGACGATCCATTTTTAATTTCGTTTATAGCCGTAACAATATCTGCTTCATTAATATCTATATCCGTTAGATATTCAACATTTTCTTCTCTCATTTCTGTTTCATTATTCTCATTCGCAATTCTTGGCGTGAACTCACTCTTATATTTTTCTGCTAATATGTTGCATATTTCCTTTTTTTCATTCGTTAGCCGTCCTTCAATTCTTAGAGGGCCTATTTCTATTCTCCTTTTATTCAGCTTTTTTGCATAGGAGTAAAGTACTTTGGGGTTTCTTTTTATATTTTGAAGTGTCCTTTCTTCTAAGTCCCTTTTTTCATTTTCTTTCGACTGTATAATCTTTTGTTCTGCATTTTCTATCTTACATTTTATTTCCCTCATTTTCCACACATTTTTTTCTTTTGCAAGATTTTTCTTCCACTTTTTAATTTTCTGAAATAAGATCCTTCTGTCTCTTGGTATGTACGTCTTTTGTTTATTGTTTTTTTTCGGTACATATTTTTCAACAATTTTCTCCAGTATTTTGTACAGTATATCCGTATTTACCTGTATATTATCACTTATAAATACATTTTTCCATTCTTTATTCAGTTCTTCATTTATTTCTGACCATTTTATATTCTTACTGTAAAAGTTATATTTTCCATATCCTTCCCAAAGTTTTGTGCTTTTATTAATTCTGTGATCACTTGCTTTGGAATGAACTATCAATTCTATGACATTGTGGTCTGAAATTCCCGTGTTATACACTATTATTTCTTTAACATAATTCACTTCATTCACAAATACTAGATCTAGGACATTTTCCTTTCTTGTTGGAATGTGGTTTATTTGTTGCATATTATGTTCTAATAGCATATCTTGAAGCTTTTCAAATTGCCTCTTATCTTCTGCGCTACTATTACTATCTTTTTTATATGTATACATACAACCACTTTCTTCTATCCGTTCTTTCCAATCCACGGAAGGAAAGTTAAAATCTCCGGATAGGAGTATATTCCAGTCTTTATGGTTTCTACATATATCATCTATTTTTTCTATTATTATGTCAAACTCCTT
>NC_090741.1:130780325-130795325 GCF_036898095.1 Palaemon carinicauda | reverse complement strand
ACTACGGGAACGACCACGACAGTGTCAATACGACAGCCAACTTGCTGCCACCGAAGAACAACTCTTCAAAACCATCTCGACCTCGAGGGCTAGGTTGAGGACAAGTCACCATCAACTAGGAGATACTCCAAAGCTGTGTCTGCAGCTCTTTCTCAACTGCATCACGAGAACCGGTCCCACTGGCTTCCCAAACCTGACGAAAGCTTGTCACTCAAAACGTGTCAAAAGTAAACAAGACACCCGCCTTGACAAAGAAAAGGGCAGTTACAAAAAAACTTGAAGCTCGGTTGTTTCACAGTCAAACAACCTAACACCTCCACACTCAAAGAAAAAAATTCAGAAAATTTTTTTTCCAGATTACTCTCTAACCCACCCCCAAAGATGTCACAGAACCACCAGCCAAAACAGACCCAATCCTGGCAAGGTCGCCAATGTTATGAACCGCCTTAATGGTTCAACAGGTTCTTTTAAAATACTAAAAATATTGGGACTGGAATGAACCGATGGACAGCAACAACCAAAAGGGGGGGGGGTAAAACAGAAATTACTCAAGTACCTTAACCTAGTTTATTTTACAAAAATATATACAATAATTACAAGTGAGTACAGGTAATGGGAAGCACAGTGACATAAATGATCGTTACCACAAAACCAGTTAACATTTAAAATTTCAAATACAGTTTACTGATATTCCAAGTAAATAAAAAACACAATTAACAATAGTCATCAACAAAAAAACACAGTAAGCAGCAGCAATGAAAAATTAATAAGAGAATCTTCTCATTATTAATAAAATAAAGACGTGCCCATACACTGGCTCTTCCAACATTCACAAACAATCCCTGATCCTCGAGGACGTCCATCGAACACTACGGGAACGAACACGACAGTGTCAATACGACAGCCAACTTGCTGCCACCGAAGAACAACTCTTCAAAACCATCTCGACCTCGAGGGCTAGGTTGAGGACAAGTCACCATCAACTTGGAGATACTCCAAAGCTGTGTCTGCTGCTCTTTCTCAACTGCATCACGAGAACCGGTCGCACTGGCTTCCCAAACCTGACGAAAGCTTGTCACTCAAAACGTGTCAAAAGTAAACAAGACACCCGCCTTGACAAAGAAAAGGGCAGTTACAAAAAAACTTGAAGCTCGGTTGTTTCACAGTCAAACAACCTAGCACCTCCACACTCAAAGAAAAAAATTCAGAAATTTTTTTTTCAAGATTACTCTCTAACCCACCCCCAAAGATGTCACAGAACCACCAGCCAAAACAGACCCAATCCTGGCAAGGTCGCCAATGTTATGAACCGCCTTAATGGTTCAACAGGTTCTTTTAAAATACTAAAAAAATTGGGACTGGAATGAACCGATGGACAGCAACAACCAAAGGGGGGGGGGTAAAACAGAAATTACTCAAGTACCTTAACCTAGTTTATTTTACAAAAATATATACAATAATTACAAGTGAGTACAGGTAATGGGAAGCACAGTGACATAAATGATCGTTACCACAAAACCAGTTAACATTTAAAATTGCAAATACAGTTTACTGATATTCCAAGTAAATAAAAAACACAATTAACAATAGTCATCAACAAAAAAACACAGTAAGCAGCAGCAATGAAAAATTAATAAGAGAATCTTCTCATTATTAATAAAATAAAGACGAGCCCATACACTGGCTCATCCAACATCCACAAACAATCCCTGATCCTCGAGGACGTCCATCGAACACTACGGGAACGACCACGACAGTGTCAATACGACAGCCAACTTGCTGCCACCGAAGAACAACTCTTCAAAACCATCTCGACCTTGAGGGCTAGGTTGAGGATAAGTCACCATCAACTAGGAATTACTCCAAAGCTGTGTCTGCTGCTCTTTCTCGACTGCATCACGAGAACCGGTCGCACTGGCTTCCCAAACCTGACTAAAGCTTGTCACTCACAACGTGTCAAAAGTGAACAAGACACCCGCCTTGACAAAAAAAAGGGCAGTTACAAAAAAACTTGAAGCTAGGTTGTTTCACAGTCAAACAACCTAACAATATATATATATATATATATATATATATATATATATATATATATATATATATATATATATATATATATATATATATGAGTTTTACAATAAATGTCTTCCGCCAGGGCCATTTTTAGTGGAATTGGTCTGCCATATTTTTTTGAATTACTGTGATTATACAAAATCACGTACGTGACACACAAACAAACCTCCACAGCTAATAAAGAAAGTAAAACCTATAAAAAAAACATAACCCATACATCAAAGAATAGCAAATGTTATGTGCATACTGTATTTGGTTCAATCGGTCTAGGCCTAGGCTTCATCAGGTGGCTCTAGGGCAGTTTACGCTCATTTTCTTGCACTTGATTCAAAAACACAATTTTAGCATGAATCCTAAGATTAAGTTGTCTTTATCTGTGACACCTTAATCAGATTAAACTTTAGTTATGTTAGTTAATTTAAATATAAAACATCAACAGGCAAGTTAAATAGTAGGCCTACAGAGGTTTCTCTGAGCACATGCATTGAGTATGTTCTGTAAAATTATTTGTCATGATTACCTTCAAAATTTTAAATAACTTTCATCAAAAGTAGGTTCTTTATATTTTGCCAACTCACTGACAAACAATACTTGATTCATTTGTTCCGACATTATAGGCTGAGTCACATATTTATTATAAGATTTAATTTGCAACACGGCATGACCATCGAGCTGAGAAGCTTTCTTTTATATGAGGTAAATCGAGGTCAGAGCATAGGAAGGTGAAGGATAAGGGTGATTGATTGGAAGGTAATCTTAAATTTTGGATTATATCAAAACTCTTAACAACGAGTATGTACTCAAGAGATATCTATAACGTTGGTCGTAAGTTGTCTGATGATTTCTGCATACTACTCAACTGTAAATGAGTTAATAATTATTAGTAATTTCCAGGGGATTCAATCTGTCGCCGATTTTTCTCGGTGTGGTTTAATGATACGTTGTCATTCTTAAAAATACATTTAATGGACTTCTAATTACATTACTCTGACTCTGCTAGCAATCAACTCCCAACTGTGAGTGTCGAGCGTCTCATAAACAAATCTCACAAACCAAAACATCATATTGAACAATAGAGCATCGCTCTCAAAGACTTAAATCCTACCTCAGCACAAAAGTGAAAAGGATCACATCCTATCTTGGAGGTAATTAATAAATGCTTAAACCCTAAAATCAAAATACATCATCTTAGTAATATACATTCTCGAACAGGTTTTATCAAATGCAATATGATACAATGTTGCGCCGCAATACACGTAACATTTGAAGTAATACAGTACATTTTTACAATAATACATGACAATCTCCTTTCCCTTAACTTGATATTGTAAAAATCTCTAAAAATATAATCTCTTAGGGAGTTTTCCTCTATTAATCCTATTAGGAAGCACTCTAACCTCATCCTGTACTGGTACATGAATTGGTTCTGAATCTACATTTGATGTTGGAGCATCTTGGTTAATATTTGACTCATTTGATCCAACTACTTCTGAAAATTTTCCATCTCTAACATTCACATGCTATACTGTATTTCTGTTTAATTGCTGTAATTGATCAACATGACGTTTTACACTATTTCCACTCACTTGAACATCATAATGTAAATTTCTTATCTCTCTGGAGTGTTGTACGATTTTACCATGACAGCAGATAAAGGTAAAAAATGTCTCAACTTGGGTAAATTTTCAACTTGTTTATACCCTTTATCTTCTAAATCACTTTGCAAACTTGGATACAACAAATCTAACTTACACCTTATCCTTTTTCCCATCAACAAATTTTATAGTGTTACGCCTGTTGTGCTGTGCGGCATTGTTCTATAAGACCATAAAAACTTTGATACATGTAAAAATATGTTACCTGAATTTTCTTTTCTACACTTCATATTGTGTTTACATGTTTGAACAAATCTTTCAGCCCCTCCATTGATAGAGGGATGATATGTTGCTTAAAATTTATGCTTTATTCCATTGACATTACAAAACTCTTTAAACTCATGTGAGGTAAATTGTGGACCATAATCTGTAACAATTCTTTCTGGAATACCATATGTAGAAAAAATTTGCATTAACTCTTTTATTGTGGCATAAGACGACGTTGTCGTCATAGAAATGACTTCTGGCCACTTACTGTAAGCATCTACTACTATCAAAAACAAATAATTTAAATAAGGACATGCAAAATCTATATGAACTCTTTGCCATGGATACCTGGGTAACTCCCATGGGTGCATTCTAGCAACTTGAGGATTGTTCTGTTGCATAACACAATTCATACAATTCCTTATATAAGATTCCACATCTTTAACTATACCTGGCCACCATACAAAAGTTCTTGCAATTGTCTTTAATCTTACAATACCATGGTGATCAGCATGTATTTCTGACAAAACCTTATTCCTCAGTGAATTTGGAATAACTACCCTTGAACCTCTCATCACTATTCCTTGTGTTACACTCAGTTCATACCATATATCCTTATAAGGTTTACAATTTTCCTCTTTTCCACACAAGTCCCTACCTGTCATTAAGCTCTCTAAAACCTTACTAAGTACTGGGTCTCTCTTGGTACTGTGTGGTACATCTTTGGCTGTAATGGGTACATCATATAGAGAAATTAACAGAATACTGTCATCATATTCTTCTGGAGCTTTGTCTACTGGTAATCTAGATAAAGCATCTGCATTACCCATCTTTGATGTTAGACGGTATTCTGTATCATAGTGGTACATGGCTAACGTAATTGTCTAACGTTGTAGTCTTGCAGCTACCAACGTAGGTAAACTTGCTTTTGGACCCAATACTACTAATAAAGGTTTATGACCTGTAACAAGTGTGAATTTTTTCCTACCATAAAGATACATATGAAATTTCTTAACTCCATACACTAATGCTAAACCTTCTTTTTCTATTTGAGAGTAATACCTTTCTGCCTGGTTCAATACTCTAGAAGTGAATGCAATTGGTTTTTCTGTTCCATCTGGCATTACATGAGATAATACTGCACCTAAACCTGTATTTGATGCATCAGATACTAATTTAACTGGTAAATCCATTTCATATTGCACGATGAGTGTAGGTGATGTTATATCCTGTTTGATTCTTTCAAAAGATTTCTGACACTCTTTTGTCCACTTCCATTCTACACCCTTATTCAACAAATTATACAATGGATGTGCAATTGTAGACAAATTCTGAATTAAATTCCCACAAAATTTTACTAAACGTAATAATGATTGTAATTCCTTAAAATTTCCTGGTACTTTTGCTCATTGTAGAGCTTTAATCTCTTGAGTTTTGTGAACAACCTTGCCATTAATTACAAAACCTAAGTATTCCACTGAATCAACTTCTAAAATACACTTACTCTTATTTACATTAACATTATGTTCCTTTAACTTCTTCAGAACAATTCGTAATCTTTCTCTATATTCTCTTGTGTCTTTACCAGCAATTAAAATATCATCTATAAAAATGTATACCGCTTGCATTCCTGAAAAAATCTTATCCATTGTTTGTTGCCATATAGCTGGACTACTTGCATCTCCTTAAGGTAATCCCTTTGGTCTTAACAAACCTAAGGATGTATTTACTGTACATAATTCTTGTGAACTTTCAACCATGGGAAGCTGTTGAAATGCTTGTCTTAAATCTAACTTAGAAAAAACACCGCATCCTGATATAGTTATAAACATGTCTTTCGGATTTGGTAATGGATGTTGAACTACTGGCAGTCGTGGATTCAACGTTACTTTGTAATCTTCACATAACCTAACTTGTCCATTTTCCTTCACAATAGGCACTAATGGAGTAGCCCAATCTGAATATGTAACCCTTTCCCATGAACCTTCATTTCTAATCTCCTGATATCTGTTTCAACTGCACTTTTCAATGCATACGGTACTGGTCTGGGAGCACAAAACCTAGGAGCACTGTCAGGTTTCAAAACTAAAATTGCCTTTGCGTTCTTTACTGTACCTAATTTACCTTTAAATACGTCTTTAAACTCTCATATGATATTATCCACAGATATTTCATTTTTGTGTTCATCTTGTTTACCTATAACTTTCAAAATTCTAGGCCAATCTAATTTCAAATAGTGTAGCCAATCCAAACCTAGCAAAGTTTGTCCTTTACCTTTTACTGCTGTTAAGGGCATTTTCTCTAATTTTTGTTCTTTGTATTGTACTTCTACATTCGAAGCACCTATTACCTGAATATCAAAACCATTATAACCTTTCAAAACTCAATTTTCACCTTCTAATAACAAATTAGGAATGATTTTAGCTATTTTCTCAGACATAATTGATACATCGGCTGCTGTGTCAACTTGCATCAAAATTGGTTTACCATTTATGATTATTTCTACCATGATATATTTCTTTGCCTTTTTATTGGCAGGATTTATGCGAAACGCAAAATCTGTTTCTGACCTAACCTGATTATCATAAACATTTTCCCCATTATTCTCTTGACCAATAGTATCAACTGTAGCATTTATTTTCTTTGCATACTGTTTAGGGAATCTACAAGCAGTTGCAAAATGATCCATCTTTCTACAATTCTGGCATGTTTGTCCAGTAGCAGGGCATTTCTTTGCTTAATATGCAAGATGATCAGTTTTACCAAACCTATAACACTTGGGTTTTCCCTGATGTTTCTGTGTATAGGCCTGATTCTGATATTTATGAACATTAGTG
The DNA here is from genome assembly GCF_036898095.1 of Palaemon carinicauda. NCBI lineage: Eukaryota > Metazoa > Arthropoda > Malacostraca > Decapoda > Palaemonidae > Palaemon > Palaemon carinicauda. Next base: position 130,788,556 of record NC_090741.1, on the reverse strand, counting down.
TTAGGCACTTTTCTATGACTAGGCTTTGGCATATTTCTTCTCTGACTCTCATTGTTTTTCCACTTGGAACCTGTTGTACTAGTTTTAGAATTTTCCATTCTATTGCTTGTAGAACTACCTATTATGTTACTTTGTTTATCTTGTGTTTCTAAAGGTCTGCCTGTTATCAATACGTTTTCTAATGTTAAATCTTTATCTTGTAATAATTTCTTTCTTAGCTCTTCTGATGTGCAATGTGCAATAACTTGATCTATGATAACATTTTCTAATTTTAGACATTCATATGAAACGGCTAAATTCTTTAGTGTAGTCACAAATGCATCTAAACTTTCATTTTCTTTTTGATATGCCTTAGCTGCAAATGGATACCTTTCAAAAAATTTATTGACCTAAGGAGCAAAATATGTGGTAAGAGCCTTAATTGCAGCTTGACATGTGTCGTCTGTAGGCTGCAATGTCTTAAACACTTCCTGAACTTCTCTACCTGCTGTATGAAGTAATAATACCTTCTTTTGGGCATCCTTCCTATTCCCTAATGCTTCTAAATAAATCATAGATTCCTCACACCACTGTTGCCAACGTGTTGCAACAGAATTGGGTTCAGCTTTGATGCTAAATCATTCAGGATTTTCAATGTCAAGAGGCATTTTGACTGCTTCCCTTGATACCTAGATTAGGTTACTGTTCTAAAGTCACCTTGTAACTTCCTACCTTTTTTGTATCCTGCCCAACCTTAAAATTTCACTTTGCTTTCTGGTTTTGTTTGCTTGTGTTAAATGAAATTCCTCAGGTTGGTTGGCTGCATGGGAAATCTTCATTGGGCTTTTTCTTCTGCTCCTGGCCACTGATCTACAAAGGCTCCAATGTTTCTTCTGCTTCTCTATGATCTCTGCATGTTTTCTTCCTCCTGTCGTCACCAGTATAATATTGGTCGTTAGTTGTCTGATGATTTCAGCATACTACTCACCTGTAAATGAAGAAATAATTATTAGTAATTACCCAGGGGATTCCATCTGATGTCGCCAGTATAAAGTTGGTCGTAAGTTGTCTGATGATTTTAGCATACTCCTCACCTGTAAATGAGTTAATAATTATCAGTAATTATCCAGGGGATTCCATCTGATGTCGCCAATTTTTCTCGGTGGGGTTTAATGATACGTAGTTATTCTTAAAAATACCTTTAATGGACTTCTGATTACATTGCTCTGACTCTGCTAACAACCAACTCCCAACTGTGAGTGTCGAGCGTCTCATAAACAAATCTCACAAACCAAAACATCAGATTGAACAATAGAGCATCGCTCTCAAAGACTTACATCCTACTCCAGCACAGAAGTGAAAAGAATCACAATGCTTAAACCTTAATATCAAAATACATCATCTCAGTTATATACATTTTCGAACATGTTTAATCTAATGCAATATGATGCAATGTTGCGCAATACACGCAACATTTAAAGTAATACAGTACATTATTACAATAATACATAACAACAATATCAAACAAGAATCAAGCTCAGACACCCACAGTTGGTCCTGCCGACATGTGAGACATCCCTTGAATAGCCTACAAGACATTTGATGATCGTTAACAACCAAAAGGTTCTCATCTACACAAATCCCAAGTAAGATCCTCCCATTATCATTAGGATGAAGTCAGACATCCGGGATTATAGGGTAAGATTAGTTAGGTAGAGCCTCTTTCACTGGAAAATCACGGACACTAACATCCAACCGAGCGTTTAAAACACCCATCACCACACAACCACCTACATAAGATTCAACTTTCTCATGTATTTTACAAAGTATGAAATGACAAAATAGGGTAAATCAGATGGGGGGGGGGGGGCATAACAAAAAAACAAATAACACACTATGGCATCACTTTCTGCTTTCGAGCACACTGTGACAAAGATAAGTTGGGGATATGGATTGTCACTTGAAACACTTTTAGGCAATCCCGAGATTTCGGGAAAAAAACTAGTGTTTTCCCGGGATCCCGGGAAAATCCCGGGAAATTCGTGGATTTTATCATAAGAGATATTTTTGTATTTAAGGAATATAATAGTGTAAAAGACTCATAGCACGATATTATTTGATTATTTACAAACAATTGGTAAACACATATCCGCAATATATAATACCAAGAAAAAGAAAAAAAAAACCTTCAATGAAAGTACTGAAAAGAGAATTTAGATTGATTAAACAGAATTTTAGGCAGAGCTCTTGCTCATAAAATAACTCAAAAAAGTGTGACATCTTTTCATAAACTGTAAGAAAATATCTTATAAAATCACATTCCTTCGTGATATAAAAAGGGTAAAAGAAAAATTATCAACATCCATTGCAAACAAATAGATTCTTAAATAAAAAAGGATTAATCACTGTATAGGATCACAAGCATTTTCTTTATATTAATCCGGTGAGAAGAAACTAGTAATGTCATCACAAATAACAAAAGTTTTGAAGCAAAATGACTGTTTGTCTTCAAACGACTCCGAAAAGCATAACCTTACATGAAACCGGCTTCCATATCAGTTATATGAATAAAAAACAAAAAACTATATATTCATATATCGCTCTTTTGATAAAAGGGCTAAAGTAGGAAAATAATAAATGTTGCTTCTATCTGCTACTACAAAGTACAAAGTATTTTGAGTTGAAATATGAAAGTAGAAAACAAACAATTAAAATTTTTATCACTTAGATGAGTTCTAAGTCTGACGATAAACTACTACAGCTGAAAAAAATTTCTTCGGATTCGATAAAGCAAACTTTTCATTATTATTTTCTATATAAAGGCAAATAAGTAGTTTTTCTGCAGACAAAGGAACACTTAGCCGGCAATGCTTCTAAATCGTTTAGAACATTGTTAGGTAATAATACACTTATACGGCAATAGCTGCTATTTATCGAAGATGTATTATTTATTTCGTTTGCATATACTTTGAAAGAGGCTGGGATTTCCCGGGAGGAAATATTTTCCCGCACAAAATAGCAACGAAATCCAGGGATCGCAGGATCTTGGGATCCCGGGAAACAATCCGTAGCTGGGAACGAGCATTATCATCATTACGAGTTCCTATCCTCCTATGAGATAGAATCGGAGTAGTCACCTGGAGAGTGTCGAATATCTTCTGAATCTTAGAATCTTCATTATTCAACCCCTCCATATCTATCCGTTCATCTGTAACACCAAGAAGAGCCAATTTCCTCTCCTTCTCCCTGTGATCTAATTTCTCCAAAAATAATGGCTTTTCTATGTTCTACACATTGCTTTACAATAAATCGCCAGAAATTATATTTGAAAATCCGACTAAATATCAGCCTGATATGAAAAATAAACAATCTTCATCATATTTAGTAGATATGAGAACAAAGCCCTCAGAAGGATATTGGGTGTTAAATGGCAGCGCAGGATTAGAAAAGAAAATATGATAGAGATTACTCGTGTGGCATATGTGGATGAGATTATAATGAGAGGTAGGTGGAGATGGTTTGAGCATGCTCTTCGGAATCCTTAAGAGAGGTTAGTTAACCAGTCGTTCAGTTTAGCTGAACGACGAGGTACTAGAAGAGTTGGAAGACCCAGGCCTACATGGCAGAGGACTATGAAACACGAAGTAGGAGATGCTGAATGGAGAAGTAATAAATTAAAAGCTCAACATAGAGACGACTGGTGAAATCTAACTGATAGGCATAGGAGATGATGATGATGAATTCCTGATTTATAATCATTTATGACTGCTTATCTATTTTTTGTTTCATCTCAGTAATCTTGGAATTCACATTTGCATTAGAAGAAACAAGAGACAATTCCCTCTCCGCTAAATCATTCACAATTATTACGATTCCTTATAAGTCTCAAAATGTACATAACAGCTTTGATTTGTTTGCTAATAGTTTTCACAAAGTTAAATAATCATTTTCTAGGCATTGATTTAATATTGGAATTTCAGGGTTCCAAAAAACACGTGATGGTGAGATTATCATTTAATGAAGATTTCGTTCCTTATCCAAACTTTCGTAGGTGGATCAGGACTTCCTTTAATGTCGCTTACGACGGACAAGATGATGGAAAGTTAGAGGAGAAACTTATCCTGATATCTTTCTTCCTCATCTCCTGAACTTGTCGGAGGGAAATTGTTTTTTAATGTTATTAAGCAGCGGATGCTGGATTGAACAGGGAAATTAATAAGTAGATAGATTAGTTGATGTTTAAAGGATAATCTCGCTTACATCAACTGTTTCCTCTAAGAAAGACGAAGATAGACATCAATTCATATATATATTTTCGTTTTTTTAGATTTCCTTTTGGCCTTTTCCTATTGATTTTCTTATCAACGATGCCTGATGTGACACTATAGTAGGCAAAACTATTTTTCCGCCATATAACTCCGAGGCTTGTTCGGATTCTTGCTTTCAAAAGATGTACAAACTCCCTATTACCTCTTGATTTACTCGTAAATCTACATTAGAAGGCCTAGCTTAGCATAATCTTATTTCTTATAAGATGAAAGGTCGTGAACAACACACAGTACACTAAAACATTATCGAGTGAACAATTTCCCGGGTCTCTAGTTCCGACCGAACAAAAGGTTTCGGACGAGTGGCTGGAGTCTTTGGTGCCGGCGCGTGGCGGTTAGGAAAAGCCTGACAGGTGTGTTAGCGGTCAGCAGCTACTTTGGAACCCACCTGTTCATTACCGATGCGTTTATTGCATGGCCACTTTTTACGTTTGGCTTAGGTGTAGTTTATGCGTGACACTATCTTAATGTTATGGGAGCAACCTTCAAGTATATGATGGTCTTCCTAAATGTATCATTTTACGACAGAGTTTATTGAAGTTTTTTTGGTGCTACTATAGCGTGAGGTCTACCACACTACTGTATAGCATAACATCTACCTCCCGTTGGTACTATAGCGTGAGGTCTACTGCTGAATTATTCGTCCCTCATAGATAAAACACATTTCAAACATTTGTTTAAGTAATAAACACTCAACTTGAACATATCTTAGACATGACTTAAATCGATAATTGGATTTCTAATTACATAAAAAAAGGAATAAAGGTAAAACTAAACATGTTATATAATTCCATACATTTATTCTAGCGATACACTCTTCGTACATCAAACACGTTATCATATATTTCCATACATTTATTCTGGCGATACACTCTTCTTACATCAAACGGGTTATCATATATTTCCATACATTTATTCTAGCGATACACTATTCGTACATCAAACACGTTATCATATATTTCCATACATTTATTCTAGCGATACACTCTTCTTACGTAAAACGGGTTATCATATATTTCCATACATTTATTCTAGCGATACACACTTCGTACATCTTCTAAGAATGACACAAATAGATCATTGGAATTATTTCTCATCACCTTCAAGCTAAAATCATCAAGATGAGATTGGAATAGCTGACGACCAACACCTCGCCTTCTCTTCAGAATCATACTTCTAGCGTCCAACCACTATTTCTCAATTAATATCTCTTTTAGGCTGAGAGAAAAACTGATTTAGGAGCTCCATTTACTTCCTTTTATATGAGCAGGTCACGGTTTTGATGGATTTGGGCAGTTCACACGTTCGATGGTTAGGTGCGGGGCTCTGGGACGTTGGTCATGCGGTAGACCTCGCCCTCCACCAGGGTAGGCAACATTTGGCGGTACACCTTACGCTATAGTAGCACCGATTCTTTTTTAAAGTAAAATGCTTTTTTTATCCTAGTCAATTTTACTTTGTGGTAAGAGAAATTGTTAAAGGAATTTTAAAAATTTCCTTTTTCACTTATGTTAAAGTGAATTATTCTGATAATGACCATATTCTGACAATTATAACTTTTTTATTTCTCCAATTTTCCCTCTAACTCTCTTCAAACTGTACATAACAGCTATGATTTCTTTGCTAATAGTTTTTGCAAGGTTATAAAATCGTTTTTTAGGCTTAGATTGAGTATTGGAATTTCAGTGTTCCAAAAAACACGTGATGGCAAGATTATCATTTAATGAAGATTTCGTTCCTCATCCAAACTTTCGTAGGTGGATTAGTTGATGTTTAAAGGATAATCTCGTTTACATCAACTGTTTCCTCTAAGAAAGACGGGGATAGACTTCAATTCATATACATTTTCGTTTTAATAGATTCCCTTTTGGCCTCTTCCTATTGATTTTCTTATTAAAGAGGCCTGGTGTAAATATGGAGGTGTGTGTTATCCTCACATTGATTGATAGATTAAGAGAGAGAGAGAGAGAGAGAGAGAGAGAGAGAGAGAGAGAGAGAGAGAGAGAGAGAGATATAACATGGTGTACAGACGTGTAACAAAGGGTATAGAGAGAGAGAGAGAGAGAGAGAGAGAGAGAGAGAGAGAGAGAGAGAGAGAGATATAATCACATGGTGTACAAACATGCGTAACAAAAGGTACTTATACAAAGGATCTACAGTAGTATTTAGTAAATATAGATTGTTTGGAGAGAGAGAGAGAGAGAGAGAGAGAGAGAGAGAGAGAGAGAGAGAGAGAGAGAGAGAGGGAGAGAGAGAGAGAGAGACAGAGAGAGAGAGAAATACCTTAAGGCTGGATAATGATTGGGAGTGGCCTAAAAAATCTACATCCAGTAATATTTCACATACAAATTTCACTAGGGACAGCTATTTTCAAACTCAATTTGATTGATTTTGCTTTGCAATGCAGCTAACTAGAAACCGCCACGGAGAGAGGCAAGGGGAAAGGGGTGAATATGCGAATCTTGCTGTTAGGTTATAACCGTGAGATAAGATGAATGCAGCTAACTATATTTCAACAGATAACGAGTTTGTATAAAAGCAGTTCCGAGCAAGAAACGATATTGTCGTCAATGACCTTCAATGACACGATGCCAGAGAACTTCAAATCAATCAATAAATCGATCACAAAAAAATTTAGCTGTGTAATGCATTTAAAGACACCCTAAAAGGTATTTACTGTTATAGTGTATGAGTGTGTGTGAAATGAGTAGGGTACATAGTTCCCCAATATAAAAGACCTACTTGTGAAATAGGATGACTTGCTATTGGAAGGCATGCTGTAGGTAGGTCATCATGCAGGAGATACGCAGGTTTAATGCAATCTATGAAAAACCAGTTATCTTAGACATGAATGTTGAATATAAAGGCCTTGTGTGTGCATAGGATCACGAGGAAAGGGTCTGTGTAAGGGGTGTTTGTGGGGCCTTGCTAATGCCATTTTTTTGCAGGAAAACGTGCAATGCTTTGTGCAATTAATATAGTATGTATTGCTTTGCTGGGGCCTTGTAAGTCTGGTGGAATGAAGTAAGTTTTCCCACAATATGAAATAAGCACTGGAGATAGTTGGAAGAGGTTGCAGATGGAATAAAATTGTTAGGTATGACTAATTTGTCGCCATACACCATTTCAGCTACCGACTTATCCAGGGAGCCTGTAGGAGGGATCATTAGTCACAAAATACCCTGGGTACCAGAGGAAACCAGTTGGAGTCATCGTATCAGAATATCAAAGCTGCTTTGAGAGGTCAATAAAAATGTTCAGCCATTCTCTTAGCTGCAGTGTTGTAAGCGATTGTCTGATGTAAGGTAATTCCAGGAGATTCGCTAATGATATCCATAACTGAGATGTGTAAGTGAAACCCCTTGTTTGCTGAAAAAAATTTGCTATCCACCCTGAGTCAAGGGGGATCCAAATATAGTGAAAATTGAAGTTTCCATGGGGATGGTTTAGGGCAGAATAGAGCGGTCAATGACAGTAAACAGGTAATAATGTACTTGTGATATTGGTAGAGGAACCACTACATTTGCGTGAATGTAGGCAAACTGACGGTGAGGTTGAGGGAAGGTGGTGATTCCTGAATTATATAGTGATGTACTTTTGAAGTTTTGCATAAAGTTCAAGGGCAGACCTAATCCTTCGCACCCTCAATAATCCGATGACAAATAAACTTCCTCCTCAGTAGCTGTGCAGTAGATCGGCAAAATGGATGTGAACCGCCAGGAATTAAATCAAACACCTTACTGCTCATGCGAGCAGGTATTGATATTCATGGTCTATCAGTACTGACACCATAGAGGAGGGTCACATTGGAGACGTGGAGGGTGAAGTTTTCCTAATGTAAGGATGGGCAGGATGTCTTACATCCTTGGTAATATCGATCTTTTCGTTGGGCTTCTGGCAAAGCATTGTGATCCAACTGAAGGT
>NC_090741.1:130754813-130774813 GCF_036898095.1 Palaemon carinicauda | reverse complement strand
TGTTTTAATGTTTGATGATGCTGCCCTTAGACACTGACTTTTCTAAGCAGGCCATGAAACTACCACCCTTCATCAGTGCAGAGGCATTCGATTGGTTTCAGAGCACCTAGGTTCAATTTCATATCAAGCACCAAATCAGCCTATGTCCTCATGTAAATCCCTGAGAACTCTTTCACGGATACCTAAAATTTTCTTTGCAATCATATAGACACCCTAATAGAATAGAATATGATACCCTTAATCCATCTTCTGGAGCATTACTCACAATTGCCAGCCACCTGTATAGCCAAGATTTTAATGCTCTTTTAATAATAATGACCAGTTTCACCCACCTGCAACCTTCCACGAAAGGCTCTCCTCGTGAGGTGAACCTACTTCGTGCCCTTTAAGTGTTATTTCAAGCCAAACCTGTATGTCAATATGTTACCCAAAAAGGACCTGATGACCAAAGTCAATGCAATTATGGACTGCCACTTCACCTCCTTCAAGACTAACATAAATGCCTTCAATAATGACAAAGAGGACAACTATTCAACATCAACTGAAGCTCATGTGAATGAAGTATAATGGAATGTGGCAAGACATGGATTTTAGTTCCATAATGTACCAGAGTGATGAAAAGCCAACCACCACCAATATATACTACCCATCGTTCATGCCCCAATGAACTCTCCAACCCCTTACTGTCACCCATCAGCTGCAGTAATGGTACTATGACTACTGATTCTCGGCTGTTTCAAAGAAATATGCAAACACATTTCAGTGGCCTAAAAACTTCAAAGTAGACCATCGCTTTTGATGGTGGCCTCTCGTACCGCTAATGGTTTTTTTTTTTTTTTTTTTTTTTTTGTACATGATGAGGGTACAAGAATACAACTTTTGGTAGACAGTGGTGCTTGCTAGATTTCTTATACCGAGGCTACTCTCCTGGACACAACAAGGTCAGTTATTGTCTGCTGACATCATCTTGTGGCTGTCAACAAATCTGGATTCCCCACCAATGGGTACAAGACCCTCACATTATAACTGGAAGTTTCTCATTGCTGACAAAAGATTGCCAATCTTCGGTACTGTTTTCCTTTCCCATTCCATCCCTGGTTTCTGTTACTCACTGAATCCTACTTATTGATACCTCTTCAACCTGCCAACTCTGTCCTTACTCTCTACGGACGTCTACATCCAACTCCTCCCGTCCTACCTAGAAGTCTTCTGTCCAGAATTTCACCAAACACCCACGGTTCCCACCAACACGGTATTTATCACCATATAAAGATGACAGGGCCTCAATGTTCACCAGATTAAGGCGTCTGGTACCATATAATTTGGTAATCACTAAATAGACGTTCAATGATGTGCGAGAAATGGACTTTTACTAAAAGGACTCAAGTCCATGGTAGTTGCCCTTCCACATAATCTTGAAGAAACATAGATTCTTCGCCCTTATGGGGATTAAAAGTGCCTGAACATGCAGCACGAACAAGGTCATTACCCCATTCGAAAAACAGCCAATGTTACCACCTTCTTGCCCAAAGTGAAGGTTTTCTTAATACTCAACATCTTCAATGGGAATTATCTAGTAGCTATGAACCTAGATGGCAATCACAAGATCGCCATCAACACCCACTTCATTATATACACCATCATAAACCCTTATTTTTGCCTTCATAATGATGGGGCTATTTTTGGATGCCTCGTGGATGGAATCTAAGGGGACCTCTTTATCCGTGTATGTTACATGCACAAAATGTTTGCTTTCTTTTCTTAAGAAGAGGACCAGCTTCGTCATTTATTCATTGTTCTCGACAGCTTATAACAGAACGGATTTGTAGTCCAGTATGAAAGGTGTACCTTTGGCACCAAGGAAATATTGTCCATAGGACACACCTTCACTCTTGAAGGAGTCTACCACCTCCCTGAGAAGTGAGCAACCGTTCAGATCCTCCCCACCCCCTATAAAGTCAAAGCACTGGAAGAATTCTTGGGCATGGTCAACAAATATCACTGGTTTCTGCCAGATATTGCTGCCACTCTCGCCACTTCTACAATCCCATAAAGGCAAGCAAAAAACTACCAAAAGAGGGGTCCCCTTCTTTTCTTTGTTTTTTTGTACATGATGAGGGTACAAGAATATAATTTTGGTAGACATTGGTGCTTGCTAGTTTTCTTATATCAAGGCCATTCTCCTGGACACAACAAGGTCAGTCATTGTCTGCTGACATCATCATGTGGCTATCAACAAATCTGGATTCCCCATCAATGGGTACAAGACCCTCACATTACAACTGGAAGTTTTTCATTGCTTACATAAGATTGCCCATCTTTGGTACTGTTTTTCTTTCCCATTCCACCCCTGGTTTCTGTTGCTCACTGAATCCTACTTATTGATACCTCATCAACCTGCCAACTCTGTCCTTACTCTCTATGGAGATCTACACCCAACTCCTCCCGTCGTACCTAGAAGTCTTCTGTCCCGAATCTCACCAAACACCCACGGTTCCTACCAACACGGTATTTATCACCATATAAAGACGACAGGGCCTCAATGTTCACCAGATTAAGGCGTCTGGTACCATAACACTTGGTAATCACTAAACAGACGTTTACTGATGTGCGAGAAATGGGCTTTTACCAAAAGGACTCAAGTCTATGTTAGTTGCCCTTCCACATAATCTTGAAGAAACATAGATTCTTCGCCCTTTTGGGGATTAAAAGTGCCTGAACATGCAGCACGAACAAGGTCATTACCCCATTCGAAACACAGCCAATGTTACCACCTTCTTGCCCAAAGTGAAGGTTTTCTTAATGCTCAACATCTTCAATTGGTATTATCTAATTACTATAAACCTAGATGGCAATCACAAGATCACCATCAACACCCTCTTCATTATATACACCATCATATACCCTTATTTATCCGTGTATGTTACATGCACAAAATTTTTGCTTTCTATTCCTATGAAGAGGAGCAGCTTCGTCATTTATTCATTATTCTCGACCGCTTACAACAGAACGGACTTGTAGTCCAGTATGAAAGGTGTACCCTTGGCACCAAGGAAATATTGTCCATAGGACACACCTTCACTCTTGAATGAGTCTACCACCTCCCTGAGAAGTGAGCAACCGTTCGGAATATCCCCACCCCCTATAAAGTCAAAGCACTGGAAGAATTCTTGGGCATGATCAACTAATATCACTGGTTTCTGCCAGATATTGCCGCCACTCTCGCCACTTCTAGAATCTTACAAAGGCAAGCAAAAATACCCAAAGCGGGGTCCCCTTCTAGAAGCGGCCTTATGCAAGGAAAAGAATGCCCTATTAACCAGTGCTAACCTCACTTTTCCCCTGCCACATGCCCCTCTCCTTCTCTCAACTGATGCCAGCTAAGTTGCTATCGGTGCAGTTCTCGACCAGATTATCAATGGTGTTCCCCTACTATTGGCCTTCTTCAGCAAAAAAAATGTCCAAGGCAGATTCTGTCTACTCTACTCTACCTTCAACTACAAACTTCTGGCACTGCATTCATCTGTCCATTACTTTCCCCACTTCTTACAAGGTGCAACCTTTCGTCATTCCCACAAATCATATGCCTCCGTTGCATGCCCTCACTCCACAGTCTGATGCCTGGCGATGAATCTGTTACTGATGGCCTGTCAAGAAACACATTGGCTGGCATTTACCTTCAGTTGGATCACAATGCTTTGCCAGAAGCCCAACGAAAAGATCGATATTACCAAGGATGTAAGACATCCTGCCCATCCTTACATTAGGAAAACTTCACCCTCCACGTCTCCAATGTGACCCTCCTCTATGGTGTCAGTACTGATAGACCATGAATATCAATACCTGCTCGCATGAGCAGTAAGGTGTTTGATTTAATTCCTGGCGGTTCACATCCATTTTGCCGATCTACTGCACAGCTACTGAGGAGGAAGTTTATTTGTCATCGGATTATTGAGGGTGCGAAGGATTAGGTCTGCCCTTGAACTTTATGCAAAACTTCAAAAGTACATCACTATATAATTCAGGAATCACCACCTTCCCTCAACCTCACCGTCAGTTTGCCTACATTCACGCAAATGTAGTGGTTCCTCTACCAATATCACAAGTACATTATTACCTGTTTACTGTCATTGACCGCTCTATTCTGCCCTAAACCATCCCCATGGAAACTTCAATTTTCACTATATTTGGATCCCCCTTGACTCAGGGTGGATAGCAAATTTTTTTCAGCAAACAAGGGGTTTCACTTACACATCTCAGTTATGGATATCATTAGCGAATCTCCTGGAATTACCTTACATCAGACAATCGCTTACAACACTGCAGCTAAGAGAATGGCTGAACATTTTTATTGACCTCTCAAAGCAGCTTTGATATTCTGATACGATGACTCCAACTGGTTTCCTCTGGTACCCAGGGTATTTTGTGACTAATGATCCCTCCTACAGGCTCCCTGGATAAGTCGGTAGCTGAAATGGTGTATGGCGACAAATTAGTCATACCTAACAATTTTATTCCATCTGCAACCTCTTCCAACTATCTCCAGTGCTTATTTCATATTGTGGGAAAACTTACTTCATTCCACCAGACTTACAAGGCCCCAGCAAAGCAATACATACTATATTAATTGCACAAAGCATTGCACGTTTTCCTGCAAAAAAATGGCATTAGCAAGGCCCCACAAACACCCCTTACACAGACCCTTTCCTCGTGATCCTATGCACACACAAGGCCTTTATATTCAACATTCATGTCTAAGATAACTGGTTTTTCATAGATTGCATTAAACCTGCGTATCTCCTGCATGATGACCTACCTACAGCATGCCTTCCAATAGCAAGTCATCCTATTTCACAAGTAGGTCTTTTATATTGGGGAACTATGTACCCTACTCATTTCACACACACTCATACACTATAACAGTAAATACCTTTTAGGGTGTCTTTAAATGCATTACACAGCTAAATTTTTTTGTGATCGATTTATTGATTGATTTGAAGTTCTCTGGCATCGTGTCATTGAAGGTCATTGACGACAATATCGTTTCTTGCTCGGAACTGCTTTTATACAAACTCGTTATCTGTTGAAATATAGTTAGCTGCATTCATCTTATCTCACGGTTATAACCTAACAGCAAGATTCGCATATTCACCCCTTTCCCCTTGCCTCTCTCCGTGGCGGTTTCTAGTTAGCTGCATTGCAAAGCAAAATCAATCAAATTGAGTTTGAAAATAGCTGTCCCTAGTGAAATTTGTATGTGAAATATTACTGGATGTAGATTTTTTAGGCCACTCCCAATCATTATCCAGCCTTAAGGTATTTCTCTCTCTCTCTGTCTCTCTCTCTCTCTCTCTCTCTCTCTCTCTCTCTCTCTCTCTCTCTCTCTCTCTCTCTCTCTCTCTCTCTCTCTCTCCAAACAATCTATATTTACTAAATACTACTGTAGATCCTTTGTATAAGTACCTTTTGTTACGCATGTTTGTACACCATGTGATTATATTCTCTCTCTCTCTCTCTCTCTCTCTCTCTCTCTCTCTCTCTCTCTCTCTCTCTCTCTCTCTCTATACCCTTTGTTACACGTCTGTACACCATGTTATATCTCTCTCTCTCTCTCTCTCTCTCTCTCTCTCTCTCTCTCTCTCTCTCTCTCTCTTAATCTATCAATCAATGTGAGGATAACACACACCTCCATATTTACACCAGGCCTCTTTAATAAGAAAATCAATAGGAAGAGGCCAAAAGGGAATCTATTAAAACGAAAATGTATATGAATTGAAGTCTATCCCCGTCTTTCTTAGAGGAAACAGTTGATGTAAACGAGATTATCCTTTAAACATCAACTAATCCACCTACGAAAGTTTGGATGAGGAACGAAATCTTCATTAAATGATAATCTTGCCATCACGTGTTTTTTGGAACACTGAAATTCCAATACTCAATCTAAGCCTAAAAAACGATTTTATAACCTTGCAAAAACTATTAGCAAAGAAATCATAGCTGTTATGTACAGTTTGAAGAGAGTTAGAGGGAAAATTGGAGAAATAAAAAAGTTATAATTGTCAGAATATGGTCATTATCAGAATAATTCACTTTAACATAAGTGAAAAAGGAAATTTTTAAAATTCCTTTAACAATTTCTCTTACCACAAAGTAAAATTGACTAGGATAAAAAAAGCATTTTACTTTAAAAAAGAATCGGTGCTACTATAGCGTAAGGTGTACCGCCAAATGTTGCCTACCCTGGTGGAGGGCGAGGTCTACCGCATGACCAACGTCCCAGAGCCCCGCACCTAACCATCGAACGTGTGAACTGCCCAAATCCATCAAAACCGTGACCTGCTCATATAAAAGGAAGTAAATGGAGCTCCTAAATCAGTTTTTCTCTCAGCCTAAAAGAGATATTAATTGAGAAATAGTGGTTGGACGCTAGAAGTATGATTCTGAAGAGAAGGCGAGGTGTTGGTCGTCAGCTATTCCAATCTCATCTTGATGATTTTAGCTTGAAGGTGATGAGAAATAATTCCAATGATCTATTTGTGTCATTCTTAGAAGATGTACGAAGTGTGTATCGCTAGAATAAATGTATGGAAATATATGATAACCCGTTTTACGTAAGAAGAGTGTATCGCTAGAATAAATGTATGGAAATATATGATAACGTGTTTGATGTACGAATAGTGTATCGCTAGAATAAATGTATGGAAATATATGATAACCCGTTTGATGTAAGAAGAGTGTATCGCCAGAATAAATGTATGGAAATATATGATAACGTGTTTGATGTACGAAGAGTGTATCGCTAGAATAAATGTATGGAATTATATAACATGTTTAGTTTTACCTTTATTCCTTTTTTTATGTAATTAGAAATCCAATTATCGATTTAAGTCATGTCTAAGATATGTTCAAGTTGAGTGTTTATTACTTAAACAAATGTTTGAAATGTGTTTTATCTATGAGGGACGAATAATTCAGCAGTAGACCTCACGCTATAGTACCAACGGGAGGTAGATGTTATGCTATACAGTAGTGTGGTAGACCTCACGCTATAGTAGCACCAAAAAAACTTCAATAAACTCTGTCGTAAAATGATACATTTAGGAAGACCATCATATACTTGAAGGTTGCTCCCATAACATTAAGATAGTGTCACGCATAAACTACACCTAAGCCAAACGTAAAAAGTGGCCATGCAATAAACGCATCGGTAATGAACAGGTGGGTTCCAAAGTAGCTGCTGACCGCTAACACACCTGTCAGGCTTTTCCTAACCGCCACGCGCCGGCACCAAAGACTCCAGCCACTCGTCCGAAACCTTTTGTTCGGTCGGAACTAGAGACCCGGGAAATTGTTCACTCGATAATGTTTTAGTGTACTGTGTGTTGTTCACGACCTTTCATCTTATAAGAAATAAGATTATGCTAAGCTAGGCCTTCTAATGTAGATTTACGAGTAAATCAAGAGGTAATAGGGAGTTTGTACATCTTTTGAAAGCAAGAATCCGAACAAGCCTCGGAGTTATATGGCGGAAAAATAGTTTTGCCTACTATAGTGTCACATCAGGCATCGTTGATAAGAAAATCAATAGGAAAAGGCCAAAAGGAAATCTAAAAAAACGAAAATATATATATGAATTGATGTCTATCTTCGTCTTTCTTAGAGGAAACAGTTGATGTAAGCGAGATTATCCTTTAAACATCAACTAATCTATCTACTTATTAATTTCCCTGTTCAATCCAGCATCCGCTGCTTAATAACATTAAAAAACAATTTCCCTCCGACAAGTTCAGGAGATGAGGAAGAAAGATATCAGGATAAGTTTCTCCTCTAACTTTCCATCATCTTGTCCGTCGTAAGCGACATTAAAGGAAGTCCTGATCCACCTACGAAAGTTT
Source organism: Palaemon carinicauda (assembly GCF_036898095.1). Lineage (NCBI taxonomy): Eukaryota > Metazoa > Arthropoda > Malacostraca > Decapoda > Palaemonidae > Palaemon > Palaemon carinicauda. Next base: position 130,766,918 of record NC_090741.1, on the reverse strand, counting down.
GGATAAGGAACGAAATCTTCATTAAATGATAATCTCACCATCACGTGTTTTTTGGAACCCTGAAATTCCAATATTAAATCAATGCCTAGAAAATGATTATTTAACTTTGTGAAAACTATTAGCAAACAAATCAAAGCTGTTATGTACATTTTGAGACTTATAAGGAATCGTAATAATTGTGAATGATTTAGCGGAGAGGGAATTGTCTCTTGTTTCTTCTAATGCAAATGTGAATTCCAAGATTACTGAGATGAAACAAAAAATAGATAAGCAGTCATAAATGATTATAAATCAGGAATTCATCATCATCATCTCCTATGCCTATCAGTTAGATTTCACCAGTCGTCTCTATGTTGAGCTTTTAATTTATTACTTCTCCATTCAGCATCTCCTACTTCGTGTTTCATAGTCCTCTGCCATGTAGGCCTGGGTCTTCCAACTCTTCTAGTACCTCGTCGTTCAGCTAAACTGAACGACTGGTTAACTAACCTCTCTTAAGGATTCCGAAGAGCATGCTCAAACCATCTCCACCTACCTCTCATTATAATCTCATCCACATATGCCACACGAGTAATCTCTATCATATTTTCTTTTCTAATCCTGCGCTGCCATTTAACACCCAATATCCTTCTGAGGGCTTTGTTCTCATATCTACTAAATATGATGAAGATTGTTTATTTTTCATATCAGGCTGATATTTAGTCGGATTTTCAAATATAATTTCTGGCGATTTATTGTAAAGCAATGTGTAGAACATAGAAAAGCCATTATTTTTGGAGAAATTAGATCACAGGGAGAAGGAGAGGAAATTGGCTCTTCTTGGTGTTACAGATGAACGGATAGATATGGAGGGGTTGAATAATGAAGATTCTAAGATTCAGAAGATATTCGACACTCTCCAGGTGACTACTCCGATTCTATCTCATAGGAGGATAGGAACTCGTAATGATGATAATGCTCGTTCCCAGCTACGGATTGTTTCCCGGGATCCCAAGATCCTGCGATCCCTGGATTTCGTTGCTATTTTGTGCGGGAAAATATTTCCTCCCGGGAAATCCCAGCCTCTTTCAAAGTATATGCAAACGAAATAAATAATACATCTTCGATAAATAGCAGCTATTGCCGTATAAGTGTATTATTACCTAACAATGTTCTAAACGATTTAGAAGCATTGCCGGCTAAGTGTTCCTTTGTCTGCAGAAAAACTACTTATTTGCCTTTATATAGAAAATAATAATGAAAAGTTTGCTTTATCGAATCCGAAGAAATTTTTTTCAGCTGTAGTAGTTTATCGTCAGACTTAGAACTCATCTAAGTGATAAAAATTTTAATTGTTTGTTTTCTACTTTCATATTTCAACTCAAAATACTTTGTACTTTGTAGTAGCAGATAGAAGCAACATTTATTATTTTCCTACTTTAGCCCTTTTATCAAAAGAGCGATATATGAATATATAGTTTTTTGTTTTTTATTCATATAACTGATATGGAAGCCGGTTTCATGTAAGGTTATGCTTTTCGGAGTCGTTTGAAGACAAACAGTCATTTTGCTTCAAAACTTTTGTTATTTGTGATGACATTACTAGTTTCTTCTCACCGGATTAATATAAAGAAAATGCTTGTGATCCTATACAGTGATTAATCCTTTTTTATTTAAGAATCTATTTGTTTGCAATGGATGTTGATAATTTTTCTTTTACCCTTTTTATATCACGAAGGAATGTGATTTTATAAGATATTTTCTTACAGTTTATGAAAAGATGTCACACTTTTTTGAGTTATTTTATGAGCAAGAGCTCTGCCTAAAATTCTGTTTAATCAATCTAAATTCTCTTTTCAGTACTTTCATTGAAGGTTTTTTTTTTCTTTTTCTTGGTATTATATATTGCGGATATGTGTTTACCAATTGTTTGTAAATAATCAAATAATATCGTGCTATGAGTCTTTTACACTATTATATTCCTTAAATACAAAAATATCTCTTATGATAAAATCCACGAATTTCCCGGGATTTCCCGGGATCCCGGGAAAACACTAGTTTTTTTCCCGAAATCTCGGGATTGCCTAAAAGTGTTTCAAGTGACAATCCATATCCCCAACTTATCTTTGTCACAGTGTGCTCGAAAGCAGAAAGTGATGCCATAGTGTGTTATTTGTTTTTTTGTTATGCCCCCCCCCCCCCATCTGATTTACCCTATTTTGTCATTTCATACTTTGTAAAATACATGAGAAAGTTGAATCTTATGTAGGTGGTTGTGTGGTGATGGGTGTTTTAAACGCTCGGTTGGATGTTAGTGTCCGTGATTTTCCAGTGAAAGAGGCTCTACCTAACTAATCTTACCCTATAATCCCGGATGTCTGACTTCATCCTAATGATAATGGGAGGATCTTACTTGGGATTTGTGTAGATGAGAACCTTTTGGTTGTTAACGATCATCAAATGTCTTGTAGGCTATTCAAGGGATGTCTCACATGTCGGCAGGACCAACTGTGGGTGTCTGAGCTTGATTCTTGTTTGATATTGTTGTTATGTATTATTGTAATAATGTACTGTATTACTTTAAATGTTGCGTGTATTGCGCAACATTGCATCATATTGCATTAGATTAAACATGTTCGAAAATGTATATAACTGAGATGATGTATTTTGATATTAAGGTTTAAGCATTGTGATTCTTTTCACTTCTGTGCTGGAGTAGGATGTAAGTCTTTGAGAGCGATGCTCTATTGTTCAATCTGATGTTTTGGTTTGTGAGATTTGTTTATGAGACGCTCGACACTCACAGTTGGGAGTTGGTTGTTAGCAGAGTCAGAGCAATGTAATCAGAAGTCCATTAAAGGTATTTTTAAGAATAACTACGTATCATTAAACCCCACCGAGAAAAATTGGCGACATCAGATGGAATCCCCTGGATAATTACTGATAATTATTAACTCATTTACAGGTGAGGAGTATGCTAAAATCATCAGACAACTTACGACCAACTTTATACTGGCGACATCAGATGGAATCCCCTGGGTAATTACTAATAATTATTTCTTCATTTACAGGTGAGTAGTATGCTGAAATCATCAGACAACTAACGACCAATATTATACTGGTGACGACAGGAGGAAGAAAACATGCAGAGATCATAGAGAAGCAGAAGAAACATTGGAGCCTTTGTAGATCAGTGGCCAGGAGCAGAAGAAAAAGCCCAATGAAGATTTCCCATGCAGCCAACCAACCTGAGGAATTTCATTTAACACAAGCAAACAAAACCAGAAAGCAAAGTGAAATTTTAAGGTTGGGCAGGATACAAAAAAGGTAGGAAGTTACAAGGTGACTTTAGAACAGTAACCTAATCTAGGTATCAAGGGAAGCAGTCAAAATGCCTCTTGACATTGAAAATCCTGAATGATTTAGCATCAAAGCTGAACCCAATTCTGTTGCAACACGTTGGCAACAGTGGTGTGAGGAATCTATGATTTATTTAGAAGCATTAGGGAATAGGAAGGATGCCCAAAAGAAGGTATTATTACTTCATACAGCAGGTAGAGAAGTTCAGGAAGTGTTTAAGACATTGCAGCCTACAGACGACACATGTCAAGCTGCAATTAAGGCTCTTACCACATATTTTGCTCCTTAGGTCAATAAATTTTTTGAAAGGTATCCATTTGCAGCTAAGGCATATCAAAAAGAAAATGAAAGTTTAGATGCATTTGTGACTACACTAAAGAATTTAGCCGTTTCATATGAATGTCTAAAATTAGAAAATGTTATCATAGATCAAGTTATTGCACATTGCACATCAGAAGAGCTAAGAAAGAAATTATTACAAGATAAAGATTTAACATTAGAAAACGTATTGATAACAGGCAGACCTTTAGAAACACAAGATAAACAAAGTAACATAATAGGTAGTTCTACAAGCAATAGAATGGAAAATTCTAAAACTAGTACAACAGGTTCCAAGTGGAAAAACAATGAGAGTCAGAGAAGAAATATGCCAAAGCCTAGTCATAGAAAAGTGCCTAACACTAATGTTCATAAATATCAGAATCAGGCCTATACACAGAAACATCAGGGAAAACCCAAGTGTTATAGGTTTGGTAAAACTGATCATCTTGCATATTAAGCAAAGAAATGCCCTGCTACTGGACAAACATGCCAGAATTGTAGAAAGATGGATCATTTTGCAACTGCTTGTAGATTCCCTAAACAGTATGCAAAGAAAATAAATGCTACAGTTGATACTATTGGTCAAGAGAATAATGGGGAAAATGTTTATGATAATCAGGTTAGGTCAGAAACAGATTTTGCGTTTCGCATAAATCCTGCCAATAAAAAGGCAAAGAAATATATCATGGTAGAAATAATCATAAATGGTAAACCAATTTTGATGCAAGTTGACACAGCAGCCGATGTATCAATTATGTCTGAGAAAATAGCTAAAATCATTCCTAATTTGTTATTAGAAGGTGAAAATTGAGTTTTGAAAGGTTATAATGGTTTTGATATTCAGGTAATAGGTGCTTCGAATGTAGAAGTACAATACAAAGAACAAAAATTAGAGAAAATGCCCTTAACAGCAGTAAAAGGTAAAGGACAAACTTTGCTAGGTTTGGATTGGCTACACTATTTGAAATTAGATTGGCCTAGAATTTTGAAAGTTATAGGTAAACAAGATGAACACAAAAATGAAATATCTGTGGATAATATCATATGAGAGTTTAAAGACGTATTTAAAGGTAAATTAGGTACAGTAAAGAACGCAAAGGCAATTTTAGTTTTGAAACCTGACAGTGCTCCTAGGTTTTGTGCTCCCAGACCAGTACCGTATGCATTGAAAAGTGCAGTTGAAACAGATATCAGGAGATTAGAAATGAAGGTTCATGGGAAAGGGTTACATATTCAGATTGGGCTACTCCATTAGTGCCTATTGTGAAGGAAAATGGACAAGTTAGGTTATGTGAAGATTACAAAGTAACGTTGAATCCACGACTGCCAGTAGTTCAACATCCATTACCAAATCCGAAAGACATGTTTATAACTATATCAGGATGCGGTGTTTTTTCTAAGTTAGATTTAAGACAAGCATTTCAACAGCTTCCCATGGTTGAAAGTTCACAAGAATTATGTACAGTAAATACATCCTTAGGTTTGTTAAGACCAAAGGGATTACCTTAAGGAGATGCAAGTAGTCCAGCTATATGGCAACAAACAATGGATAAGATTTTTTCAGGAATGCAAGCGGTATACATTTTTATAGATGATATTTTAATTGCTGGTAAAGACACAAGAGAATATAGAGAAAGATTACGAATTGTTCTGAAGAAGTTAAAGGAACATAATGTTAATGTAAATAAGAGTAAGTGTATTTTAGAAGTTGATTCAGTGGAATACTTAGGTTTTGTAATTAATGGCAAGGTTGTTCACAAAACTCAAGAGATTAAAGCTCTACAATGAGCAAAAGTACCAGGAAATTTTAAGGAATTACAATCATTATTACGTTTAGTAAAATTTTGTGGGAATTTAATTCAGAATTTGTCTACAATTGCACATCCATTGTATAATTTGTTGAATAAGGGTGTAGAATGGAAGTGGACAAAAGAGTGTCAGAAATCTTTTGAAAGAATCAAACAGGATATAACATCACCTACACTCATCGTGCAATATGAAATGGATTTACCAGTTAAATTAGTATCTGATGCATCAAATACAGGTTTAGGTGCAGTATTATCTCATGTAATGCCAGATGGAACAGAAAAACCAATTGCATTCACTTCTAGAGTATTGAACCAGGCAGAAAGGTATTACTCTCAAATAGAAAAAGAAGGTTTAGCATTAGTGTATGGAGTTAAGAAATTTCATATGTATCTTTATGGTAGGAAAAAATTCACACTTGTTACAGGTCATAAACCTTTATTAGTAGTATTGGGTCCAAAAGCAAGTTTACCTACGTTGGTAGCTGCAAGACTACAACGTTAGACAATTACGTTAGCCATGTACCACTATGATACAGAATACCGTCTAACATCAAAGATGGGTAATGCAGATGCTTTATCTAGATTACCAGTAGACAAAGCTCCAGAAGAATATGATGACAGTATTCTGTTAATTTCTCTATATGATGTACCCATTACAGCCAAAGATGTACCACACAGTACCAAGAGAGACCCAGTACTTAGTAAGGTTTTAGAGAGCTTAATGACAGGTAGGGACTTGTGTGGAAAAGAGGAAAATTGTAAACCTTATAAGGATATATGGTATGAACTGAGTGTAACACAAGGAATAGTGATGAGAGGTTCAAGGGTAGTTATTCCAAATTCACTGAGGAATAAGGTTTTGTCAGAAATACATGCTGATCACCATGGTATTGTAAGATTAAAGACAATTGCAAGAACTTTTGTATGGTGGCCAGGTATAGTTAAAGATGTGGAATCTTATATAAGGAATTGTATGAATTGTGTTATGCAACAGAACAATCCTCAAGTTGCTAGAATGCACCCATGGGAGTTACCCAGGTATCCATGGCAAAGAGTTCATATAGATTTTGCATGTCCTTATTTAAATTATTTGTTTTTGATAGTAGTAGATGCTTACAGTAAGTGGCCAGAAGTCATTTCTATGACGACAACGTCGTCTTATGCCACAATAAAAGAGTTAATGCAAATTTTTTCTACATATGGTATTCCAGAAAGAATTGTTACAGATTATGGTCCACAATTTACCTCACATGAGTTTAAAGAGTTTTGTAATGTCAATGGAAAAAGCATAAATTTTAAGCAACATATCATCCCTCTATCAATGGAGAGGCTGAAAGATTTGTTCAAACATGTAAACACAATATGAAGTGTAGAAAAGAAAATTCAGGTAACATATTTTTACATGTATCAAAGTTTTTATGGTCTTATAGAACAATGCCGCACAGCACAACAGGCGTAACACTATCAAATTTGTTGATGGGAAAAAGGATAAGGTGTAAGTTAGATTTGTTGTATCCAAGTTTGCAAAGTGATTTAGAAGATAAAGGGTATAAACAAGTTGAAAATTTACCCAAGTTGAGACATTTTTTACCTTTATCTGCTGTCATGGTAAGATCGTACAACACTCCAGAGAGATAAGAAATTTACATTATGATGTTCAAGTGAGTGGAAATATTGAAAAACGTCATGTTGATCAATTACAGCAATTAAACAGAAATACAGTATAGCATATGAATGTTAGAGATGGAAAATTTTCAGAAGTAGTTGGATCAAATGAGTCAAATATTAACCAAGATGCTCCAACATCAAATGTAGATTCAGAACCAATTCATGTACCAGTACAGGATGAGGTTAGAGTGCTTCCTAATAGGATTAATAGAGGAAAACTCCCTAAGAGATTATATTTTTAGAGATTTTTACAATATCAAGTTAAGGGAGAGGAGATTGTCATGTATTATTGTAAAAATGTACTGTATTACTTCAAATGTTACGTGTATTGCGGCGCAACATTGTATCATATTGCATTTGATAAAACATGTTCGAGAATGTATATTACTAAGATGATGTATTTTGATTTTAGGGTTTAAGCATTTATTAATTACCTCCAAGATAGGATGTGATCCTTTTCACTTTTGTGCTGCAGTAGGATTTAAGTCTTTGAGAGCGATGCTCTATTGTTCAATATGATGTTTTGGCTTGTGAGATTTGTTTATGAGACGCTCGACACTCACAGTTGGGAGTTGATTGCTAGCAGAGTCAGAGTAATGTAATTAGAAGTCCATTAAATGTATTTTTAAGAATGACAACGTATCATTAAACCACACCGAGAAAAATCGGCGACAGATTGAATCCCCTGGAAATTACTAATAATTATTAACTCATTTACAGTTGAGTAGTATGCAGAAATCATCAGACAACTTACGACCAACGTTGTAGATATCTCTTGAGTACATACTCATTGTTAAGAGTTTTGATATAATCCAAAATTTAAGATTACCTTCCAATCAATCACCCTTATCCTTCACCTTCCTATGCTCTGACCTCGATTTACCTCATATAAAAGAAAGCTTCTCAGCTCGATGGTCATGCCGTGTTGCAAATTAAATCTTATAATAAATATGTGCCTCAGCCTATAATGTCGGAACAAATGAATCAAGTATTGTTTGCCAGTGAGTTGGCAAAATATAAAGAACCTAATTTTGATGAAAGTTATTTAAAATTTTGAAGGTAATCATGACAAATAATTTTACAGAACATACTCAATGCATGTGCTCAGAAAAACCTCTGTAGGCCTACTATTTAACTTGCCTGTTGATGTTTTATATTTCAATTGACTAACATAACTGAAGTTTAATCTCATTAAGGTGTCACAGATAAAGACAACTTAATCTTAGGATTCATACTAAAATGAGGTTTTTGTTATCAAGTGCAAGAAAATGAGCGTAAACTGCCCTAGAGCCACCTGATGAAGCCTAGGCCTAGACCGATTGAACCAAATACAGTATGCACATAACATTTGCTATTCTTTGATGTATGGGTTATGGTTTTTTATAGGTTTTACTTTCTTTATTAGCTGTGCAGGTTTGTTTGTGTGTCACGTACTTGATTTTGTATAATCACAGTAATTCAAAGATTTATAGCAGACCAATTCCACTAAAAATCGCCCTGGCGGAAAACATTTATTGTAAAACTTATATATATATATATATATATATATATATATATATATATATATATATATATATATATATATATATAGATAGATAGATAGATAGATAGATATATATATATATATAAATAAAACAATAAATATATATATATATATATATATATATATATATATATATATATATATATATATATATCTATATATCCATTTATATCCATATATCTATCTATCTATCTATATATATATATATATATATATATATATATATATATATATATATATATATATATATATATATATATATATACACACATATAATCATAAACCATACCTACTTACACGTGATGAACATAAAATATATATTAATACGACCAAGGATGTAGTCTAATTGAAATAGTTTTTTTCATAATGAAAAGGAATATACATTTTTATGATGATCCCAGATAAGTCAGATTTAAAATAGAAGAAAAAAAAAAAACATATTGTCTTTCCGTTATCCTGTATTTATTCTCTTCTTGAATCTAAATTATCCAAAACCAAAGCATTGTTCTCTTGTCTTGGGTAGTGCCATTGCTTCTGTACCATGGTGTTCCACTGTATTGGGCTAGCGTTCTCTTGCTTGAGGGTACACTCGGGCACACTATTCTATCTAATATCTCCTCCTCTTACCTAGTTAAAGTTTTTTTTTATAGTTTATTTAGGAAATATTTAAGAACTAGTATTTATATTTCTCCTTGTTTCTTTCCTCACTGGGCTATTTTCCCGGTTAGAGCCCTTGGGCTTATAGCATCCTGCTTTTCCAACTAGGGTTGTAGCTTAGGAACTAATAATAATAATAATAATAATAATAATAATAATAATAAAAGTGTGCAAGTCAATCGTTAGTTAGGAGGCCCGCACCTGATGTTGATTTTACTTTAAGTAGGTGGGCACGCATTTTAAGTGAGAAGGATAGTGCTACAATTTGGCATGCTATTAATTGTTGCAAGAGTTAAAAGCCAATTCAACTGATTTTGGTAATGCTTCTTCACCATCAGATCAGGAATTTATTGAACACTCCTCACAATGTATGACACTCGGGAGATAAGATTGAGAATCTTGATGAATTACAGACCGATATGTACCCAATCCGGATGACCCTATTCAACACCATGAAGTACAGTCACGAATCAAAAGTATGAAGAGTGGGAAAGCGAGCAGACTTGATGGAGCACCGCCTGGATTATACAAAATGTTACCTCTGGCTTGGATTTTGTGTATAGCAACGTTGTTTAACAATATATATATATATATATATATATATATACTGTATACAAATATACAGTATATATATATATATATATATATCATTGTATCCTGTATCGTGGAAAAATGCAAAGTTTTTTACTATATTTAAATGTGGTTCAAAGTTATTGGTTGAGATTTATTTGGCAATACGTGTGATAAACTCAATAACTAAATTGTATAATGCAGTTTTGTGTGCCTGACTCTCTCTTTGGTTTACTCCATGCAGGGAACAAGAGGGGTCACAGAGGGGAAGAGGGAGTTTGGAGCATAACCTATCCTTACAATTGTTAATTGACCTTGGTAAGAGAAAATAAAATCTAATTATATGTGAAAATTTTTGATTTCAAAGAAGCTTATGACAGAGTACCAAGTGGCACTTTACATTTTATATTAAAAAAATTTGGGATGTGGATCGGTAAAAAAAACAAGAAATATTCACATATTAGACATCCCACATATCAATACTATTACTTCTTTCTCCTCAGCTTACATCCGATAAATAGAGTGGGAATAATCACATGTTGAATGAATATATATATAAATATATATATATATATATATATATATACATATATATATATATATATATATTTATAAATATACATATATATATATATATATATATATACATATATATATATATATATATATAAACATATATGTATATATATATATATATATATTTATATATATATATATATATATATATTTATATATATATATATATATATATATAAATATATATATGTATATATATATATATATATTTATATATATATATATATATAAATATATATATTTATATATATACATATATATACATATATATATACAGTAGATATATATATATATATATATATCTATATATATATACATATATATATATATATATACATATATATAAATATATATATATATATATATATGTATCTATATATACATATATATAGATACACACATATATATATATATATATATAAATATATATGTATATATATATATATATATATATATGTATATATATGTTTATATATATATATATATATATATAAGATGCGTATTAGGACATATCTCAGGACTTTAACTAATGAATCTCCGCACTGCTAATTTCCATGTGTAGAATCAGGCATTCCAGTGTACCCTTATGAACATTTGCCAAAGTATTTATTCTTCACTGAACTTTTATTCAATGTTTTGTATTTATACAGTGTGTAGTAAATAAGCTTCTATTTCTTTCATTATAGACCCCTTTTATTAAAAAATTACACACCCTGAGATCTTAACAATTATTTTTTTTCTGGATCAGTTACTTTTCTGTTTTTATGTAAAAGTCGTATTCAGTTTTTCCGTGAAGTACTCAAAGTCCAAGGGATATTGAACAGTTATTTCATAGATAAAATTTATTATTCATCTTTTGAAATCTTAATAATCACACAATTTGTATTATCTTACATCACTTTGTGGTCACTTATTTCTAGGGACTTACATATGGCTCTAATGGTATGACTATTGTGTCACTATATAAAAAGAGTCCATTAAATTTGTGACGCAGAGCCCATTTTCACTGAAAAGATCCACTTACTGTTTTTGCAGTTTTTAAGGTCACTAAACACTATCGACAACAATAAGACAATACAAAGGATATCATAATTCCATAATTCCATAACCGCAGTGTAAAAGATAAATGATTTTTCTGCTTACATCAGCAGATAAAACTAAGTATTTCAACAGTGGGCGTGGATCTTGGCAGGATTCTTAGAATCTCTCTCTCTCTCTCTCTCTCTCTCTCTCTCTCTCTCTCTCTCTCTCTCTCTCTCTCTCTCTTTATATATATATATATATATATATATATATATATATATATATATATATATATATATATAAAACAAATTTCTTAAACTATGATCCATCCTAGGTGCAGGGTGCACATAAAAGTGATCATGTATCACAGGAATTTCGAGATAGAGCTACAAAAATTAATAAAATAAATATATTAAAATTATTATTTGAAGAAACATTTTAATAATTTTTATATTTTTTAAACATCAAATAAGTAGCACCTATAAACGACTGGATCCTACTACAATACAAACGTAAGAAGAATCACATCCTATCTCTGACATGATTTATAAATTATTAAATGCTTTATAACATACGCTACGACGCTAATAAATCGTGCTG
>NC_090741.1:130744813-130749813 GCF_036898095.1 Palaemon carinicauda | reverse complement strand
TAGTACGTAGTAATTTTGAAAGAAATGGGAAAAAACGAAAAAATGGCAATCACAGGAAAATCGAACACATACTTATATATACGCCATATCTGGCTAAAAAAAAAATAGGCATGGGTAGCCAGATCATCTAGAAACACTTTCCAACACTATAAAAATATAAGTTTTGCGACACTACTTGCCAATTCCTTACGGTAACATGACTAAGCAAAAAAAATGCAAAACAAATAAAAAGGGGCACTCGCGGAAAAATGCCCAACATTCTAATATACGGCATCTCAGATAAAAAAAAAGACATGCACGTGTTAGCCCAACCATCAAGGCACACTTTCTAACACATAAACATGAAAAAAAAAATCAATAATATACGGCAATTCCTTACTACGTAGTAAATTTTTACAAATATTGAAAAAAAAACAGAAATTGGCAACCGCAGTTAAATACCCAATATACCAATAACTACGTTGTATCTGACAAAAACAAAATCACGCATGGGTAGCCAGATCATCTAGACACACTTTCCAACACTAAAAAAGCAAAAGTTTTACGACACTATTTCGCAATATCTTACGGAAAAATGACTTGGCAAAAAAATGAAAAAAAATGAAAAAGGGGTACTCGCGGTAAAATGCCCGACATTCTAATATACGGCATCTCAGATAAAAAAAAAGACATGCACGTGTTAGCCCAACCATCAAGGCAAACTTTCTAACACATAAACATGAAAAAAAAATGAATAATATACGGCAATTCCTTACTACGTAGTAATTTTTACAAATATTGAAAAAAAACAGAAATTGGTAACCGCAGTTAAATACCCAATATACCAACAACTACGTCGTATCTGACAAAAACAGAGTCATGCATGGGTAGCCAGATCATCTAGACACACTTTCCAACACTAAACAAGCAAAAGTTTTACGACACTATTTGGCAATATCTTACGGAAAAATTACTTGGCAAAAAAATGAAAAAAAATGAAAAAGGGGCAATCGCGGTAAAATGGTCCTCGTGGTGATGAACGACATTTTAACTAAAAAAAAAATCATGCACATGGTAGCCAAACAATCCACCAAGACTTTCCACAACTGATAACCTATACAAGTTGCACCATTTTACGACAATTTCATAATACGTAATAACTTTGATAATTATGCAAACTACCTTAGAAGGGTAAACTCGGTCGCGAACGACCCCGACTCGTCTCAGAAATCGGGGAAGGAGTACAGCTACAGCAATGCACATCTGGACACTACTAGAGCGTGTAGGGGAGACACCTCCTGCAGGTCGATCACCCACAAATTCAGTCACGGGGCTGAGTCACGTGAGAAAAACCTGTTTTTTTTTTGACGCTCGGGGTCGCGAACGACCCACCGTATCTATTCAGGGTTAAAACACATTGAAAGAAGAAATGAGGTCTGTTCAAACAACAACAGCAAGGGATAAAAAAAAATCTTCTCATCAACTCGAGGAATGTCACGTATGCAGGGGTAAGGAGGAACACTTTTGAAAACTACCTCTTCAGGTACCACATATATGTGTGCCTGATGATGTTCAAACACTGTGCCATTAACAATGCTTTGTATCACAGCTCTGTTAGACTTAACCATCTTTACTCGTTACGAACCCAAATACGCTGGCTCGATTTTGTGTTTCCTATGTTTTAATCGTTTCAAATACAAACGATCGCCCACAAATAATTTTACCAGTGCGGTTTTTTGCTACGACCATCATACTTTGAGCTGAGATTTTCATTAGATCTTTTCAAAAACCTTTCAGTGGTGTTCATTCCTCTCCTAAATAGATTTAACAAATATACACGGTATTGCTCAGTTGAATAATTTGACAATTGTAGTATATAGTAACACAGGATCCTGTCCATACACTAAAAAGAAAGGCATGTCCCTGAGCGAAGCCTTATATGCAATGTTCAAAGCTAGCTCAGCTGTAGGAATTATGGCCTGCCAATGTAGGGGGTCATCAGCCACTAAGTACCGCAAAATTAACACTACTTCCCTATTATGCGACTCTACTAAGCTATTGCTGAAGGCCTATATGCGGTCACTGAAAAGTTTAAAATTTTCATTAAGTCTGTGACTGATTTTACCACCTTATTTATAAACTCAAGTCCATTATCACTTATCAAAATTTTCGGGCAACCAAATTAAGTAATGAATTTGCAGATGAATTTGCATATTTATCAAGCATTGCTTAAGTATTCTTGTACCGAGTAAATGCATCCACAAATACACATACATATTTATGTTGTGTTAACCCAGTAGGATATGGTTCTGCTACATCCATGTGCACTCTATAGAATTTAATGGGAACCTCCGGCCACTTTCTAGCTTCTGGTACAGTTTTTATATGTTCTTTGAAACAGTTAAAAGCAAGAAAACTTTTTATATAATTCTCTATAGATTTTTTTCACTCCTAACCAAAAGAAGGATTCACATGCTCTCCTTAATATTATATTAATCCCTAAATGCCCTGCATACGGACTTCCATATACAATATGGATGGGTCGTTTAACTAAAGAGGGAGAAAGAACTACCCGTGTACAGAATTCCCCTCCCCTCTTCTCGTAACCACAATATAAGACATCATTTTCAATAAACAATTTATCACGATCTAAAACTTTACGAATATTATTATTATTTTCTTCGGCCATTTTCCCTGTAATTATGATATTATCTAAATAAACAAGTACATTATAGCCAATTAAGGGTGACCAAACCGCCATCATTACTATAGAAAAATGACTTGGAGCATTTTAACACCGAAAGGAAGAAAATTAAACTGAAATAATTGATCATTAGCTATGAATACCGTTTTACATTTACTCTCTTCCTGTATGGGTATTTGATAGTATCCAGATTTAAAATCAACAGTTGTAAAATGTTTTTTATCTCGTACTTTCACAAGTAATTCTTCGATTGAGGGCAATGGGAATGCATTTTCCTTAGTGACTGCATTCAATTTCCTATAATCAACACAAAATTCTACCGAGCCATCCTTTTTCCTAACAGGTACAATTGGTGAAGCCCAGGGGGATTCGCTCTCCTCGATTATCCCTTGTTCCCTTGATTTATTAATTTCCCTTTCTATCTCTCCCTGGAAATGAACGGGTACCTTATAAGGCCTTGACCTGATCGGCTCCGCCTGCCCAGTTTTAATGCTAAGGGGAAATTGATCGATCCTCCCTGGTGGCTCATCTCCAATTTCAATTACATCTGTATAATTATTGACAATGTCACTAACTACAGGCTTATATTCTGAGGTACATAATTTTCGTGCTTGCATAATCCAATTCTGAGTGCGTTCGTTGTGGGGGCTGGAGTTGTGGCTCCCAACATTCCATTATAAGCAATTTCACATATCTCTAATTCTCACACAGAATCACTTCCAAAAACCACTCTTTTATTTGAAAAATTAACTATCTTTACATCAGCTCTGTTGTTTTTTATATCTGTCAAGCCCTCTAATATCATATTGGCCCAATGGCCATGGGGTTTAACAACTACCTTGGTTCATTCTGCAAGAGGGCGATACGGGGTCACAGATATGCTCGTAAGGGTCTGGGGGGGACAACACTTCTCATCTCTCAAGTACAGCTGTTAACCTACTTAAATGTCTCTCCGAGCTCAGTCACGCACTTACTGTCTCATGACTTTCTATCAGCAAAATGTACCCTCTTGATTTTACTGTTATTGTATCTTTTCCCCCAAAATGCAAATTTGATTATTAGATGTAAGATCTATTCCTAGGATAGCCTCGATTCCTAGAACTCCCAAGGAGGGCAAGACAAATAAATAATTTGTGAACTTCACAGACCTCACCATAAACTGGACGATTGATGCATGGTTTATGCGTAGTTTATTTCCTCCTGGCATGTCAATAACATTGGATGCCGCTGGCTGTTGTGGATTTGAGGAGAATATTTTTCTAATCAATGAAACACTGGCTCCCGTGTCAATCACTGCTCGGATGAATTTATCTTGCAGGTGGATCCTAACTGCTAACATTCCCATCTGGCCATTATGAGATATGGGGCACGAGCCGATGACCTCAGCTGCCATGCCGCTGCCCCCTGGTCCTCTCCCTAGTGATGTGGGGGTGTCGTAGGGGGTACCGTTGGAGGTCCCACTACCTGCTCTGTCACGTCTGTCATAACTGCAACCTCATCCACTGCTTCTGATGTCATACGGGGGGTCATCGAACTTCTTCGCCTCCCCATTCCTCTGTTTCCTTTTACTCGGACGTTGGGAGGGGGTAGGTGTGCTCGTGTCCCAGCCTGCCCGCCCTGGGAATTTTTTGGTGGTCACTCTCAAGATAGATGACGGTAGGTCTTACAAGTGTAATAGCGGGGGGATCCTTGGGTGGGGCACTCAACTCGTTCGTGCCCCTCTCCCCCACAGTGCCAAGATCTGAAGACTCTGCTAATCTACTCTCTGTATTCCCCCCTTACCAGTCTTCGTGGGTCGACTTCTTCTCATGGCTGCCAACTTCTCGGAATCAGCCCCGTTATTCCTTGTCCATTTTCCTTCTGGCAAACTGTCTAAAATGTTTTGTATTGCACTTATTACGTCTGCTAACGAGCGATTGTCATCGAACAAATAACCACATAAATATGGGTTTACTAATATGCAATATGTTTACAGTCAATTGCCTTTTTATCACCTTCCGGGAAATTGGCACTCCGGATAGCAAACGAATCGCAATCGCGAAAAATGCGAGTTGCAAAACTAAGAACGGATTCACCTTGCCGTATTTTGGGTTTGTAGTTTTCTTTTAGGTCTCGCTTTCTCGAATCAGGCAAGGCATACTTCTCAATCAAACGTCGTTTTATTTCAGTATAACTTCTTAACCTTTCTTGTGGCTAACATATTACTTCGATTGCCGGAGCATCTTTCAGCAATCGAATTATTTGAATTGCTTTTTCTCTTTCCGACTACCCATATGTAGCTACTTCAAAGTCTCTCAAAAACACTTCAATTGATTGA
>NC_090741.1:130732313-130737313 GCF_036898095.1 Palaemon carinicauda | reverse complement strand
GTCTATTCAATTTATTTTCCAAATGAACACTTAAAACTTGTAAACTGCATCACACCTTGCCCGAGTTTGAGAGAACATACCTCTGTCAGCAATCTATCATGTTCAAGATGCAAATGAGCAATTAACACAGACAAGTCGTATGTCAATGCTTATGTCACTTCTTTGGACACTCCTCCCCCTACTACATACGCGGTGACAAGTCTGAGTGATAATGACACTCCTAAGACAACGCGCTAACCGAGGCAAACAAATGTTTATATTTTCTTATCTATAGAAAATATTTGCATAGTTGAAACAAATGAAAAAAAAAATATATAGAAAAGACATAATTTTAGAAACTCAAGATTACTAAACATTTTGAAAATACTTCCAAATTTATGATGGTGGTTGACAAGCTATGGAGCAGTTTGAACTAATGAGTGACTCTAAATTTTTCTAAAATCATGTCTCCTCCGACCATAATCTGAAATGACTTCTTGAATTTACAGTTAGGATGAACACTGACGTCTCATTCGGTAGTGAAATATTCATCAGTTTTCATCCTGTAATGAAACATGGTAATGAGACATCTTGCAATGAATATCCATCAGCATTCAGGAAGAAGTTGAATGAAAAAGACACTTATGTTTACATAAAAGAGGGGAAAAATGCATTTTTTTTCCGTTAACTTATTCATTATCACTGGAAGAGAGGTAAAAAGGGGCGTTTGTTGAAAAGTGCAAGATTGTTTTATTGCTTAAAAAAAGGGATATTTACCAATACCATAATCCGATATTGGAAAAGTTTTTATATTCTTTATTTGTGTAATTCCTACATTTAAAATTTTAGAAGGCTATAATTATCTTTTCTTGCTTTTTTGTTTCATCTTTTTTTTCGAAAACAGTGCATCATACAGGTAAGAGATATGGAAAATAAAATAATAGGAAACAAAATTTCACATAGGTGGTTTCCAAACGGTTTGTTACTAAAACTGGAATGTTTTTACGCGTCTGCATCGTCGTTTTTACAATAGAGTTACAATATTAATCTCTACTCACATTTCTTTAAATATCTCCTAAACATTCACATATACTGTTGTAATATGATTTTTTTTCCAGAGTGAAGGTTTAAATTGATTTTGCCATATTTTTGTCTTTGATTTTCCTTTACGTATTGACTGTGCTGAATTTAAATTCCATACAGAATAAAGTAGATGAAAGTAATCGATTCTTTCTAGTAATTTACATTTATATATATATATATATATATATAAGTATGAGGTAGAAATTTATTTCTATTTGAACACGATGTTGTGTTGATATTTATCCATATTGACTCATTAGGGGTAATTTGAATGAATTACTACCAATTGTGTCACGTGGTGGCCCGGGGAAATCTAGTAAAACTCGCTGGTAAAAGAGACTGATGTCTCACCAGGTAAATCCTCGGACATCTAGATTAGTGTCAGGTTAAGATTTCCTTTTATGGGCTCTCGTGGCATGGTTGGTTTCGACCTGGCCTTTCATTAGAAGGGGCTAGCGTTCGATCCCAAGTATGAGGTAGAAATTTATTTCTATTTGAACACGATGTTGTGTTGATATTTATCCATATTGACTCATTAGGGGTAATTTGAATGAATTACTACCAAT
Source organism: Palaemon carinicauda (assembly GCF_036898095.1). Classification (NCBI taxonomy): domain Eukaryota; kingdom Metazoa; phylum Arthropoda; class Malacostraca; order Decapoda; family Palaemonidae; genus Palaemon; species Palaemon carinicauda. Next base: position 130,735,685 of record NC_090741.1, on the reverse strand, counting down.
TGTGTCACGTGGTGGCCCGGGGAAATCTAGTAAAACTCGCTGGTAAAAGAGACTGATGTCTCACCAGGTAAATCCTCGGACATCTAGATTAGTGTCAGGTTAAGATTTCCTTTTATGGGCTCTCGTGGCATGGTTGGTTTCGACCTGGCCTTTCATTAGAAGGGGCTAGCGTTCGATCCCAAGTATGAGGTAGAAATTTATTTCTATTTGAACACGATGTTGTGTTGATATTTATCCATATTGACTCATTAGGGGTAATTTGAATGAATTACTACCAATTGTGTCACGTGGTGGCCCGGGGAAATCTAGTAAAACTCGCTGGTAAAAGAGACTGATGTCTCACCAGGTAAATCCTCGGACATCTAGATTAGTGTCAGGTTAAGATTTCCTTTTATGGGCTCTCGTGGCATGGTTGGTTTCGACCTGGCCTTTCATTAGAAGGGGCTAGCGTTCGATCCCAAGTATGAGGTAGAAATTTATTTCTATTTGAACACGATGTTGTGTTGATATTTATCCATATATATATATGCTTATATATACAATATATATATATATATATATATATATATATATATATATATATATGAATATATATATATTATATATATATATATATATATATATATATATATATATATATATATATATATATATATATATATATATATATATATATATATATATATATATATACATATATATATATATATATATATATATATATATATATATATATATATATATATATATATTCATATATTATATATATATATATATATATATATATATATATATATATATTTAAAATTTATATATATATATATATATACATACATATATATATATATATATATATATATATATATATATATATATATATATTCATATATATATATACATATATATATATATATATATATATATATATATATATATATATATATATATATATATATATTTATATATATATATGTATATATATATATATATATATATATATATATATATGTATATATATATATATATATATATATATATATAACATTATTTATATGTATATATATATATAATTTATTTATATATATATATATATATATATATATATATATATATATATATATATATATATATATATATATATATATATATATATATTCCCTGCATGTGTAATTCTAGCCTTTATGAAAACCATAATGAAAGAAAAACTATAAATTTTATCATATTTAATGACACTAATTCCATATAAACATGCAGGCTCTTTCATTGTTTGGGATGGAATCCCATATAAATTGTTGTTTCGATACTTGACCAAGTTGACTGCATAACAATAGGAATATATTTAGAATCAATTAATTCCAGACCTGGAATCTGATCCTTAATTCCTGTAGTTATATGGATCAAATGAAAATGAATTACATACTTGGTGGCAGGGCTTTTACTTCTCAAACATTTGATTACTTTGCCGGGAAGCTATCAGGAGATGCATAATTCATATTAGGACAGAAGATTTGAATGATTGCTCAATCTCCCGACTATTTTTATTGCATCATGAGTGGCTTCCTCAGATGGGGATAGAACGCAACTCAACGAGAATACTGTAATTTTTCCATACAACTCCCTTTTCTATGGCATCTAATCTCGATGTGTTTCATATAAATAATGTGCAAAAGGCAAATATCCGCGATATTTTTCACCAAGTTATAAACAAATTTCTCCAATATTCCATATATGTCGCTTCTTACTGAATTTCATTGATGCCATGCTGACGGAACACCGTAGAGATGCAAATTGTACTGTCCTTTACTAATATATATTATATCTTTTTAACTGCCATGTTAATTGATTCCTGCACCATTAGAACTGCGTCTCCAACGACATTTTTTTGGATACTAACTGTATGTTTACTTTCAGACAGGAGTTCAATTAAACCCCTTTGAATTTGGGATTTGCTAAAAAGGAGTCTTTATATCAAATGTAATGGCTTGAGAAGGTCTTAGATGAACAGTTGGGGCATCATTTACGCTCTTAATTATGTTATTATTTTTTTTTTGTGCGTAACATGTTTTCCTTGATTCACTATTGCTGTACCCAACCACCACCCTCACCCCCCTCCCATAAAAAAAAACAAAACAATAGAATATCTATTTTTCTTGACTGGAGTAATAACATTTGCGTAAGGGGACTTTTGAGCGCAATGCAAATGAGCAACAACAATTAGCAGTAACATTTGAATACCGATATCAGAGCACCAAAAATTTATAATACCGGCCGGTCACTTGATCGAATAGTACTTATCGCTCTCTTACGTGTTGTTTGGTTATTACAATTTTTGGGTTACCAACATTAAAATCATTCCATTTAGGAACAAGTAAATAATACTCCCTATGTGTTTGTGTGTGTGTATGTTTATTGTTTGGCAATCAAAAAATTTCTCTACTATCGTTGAAATAATTCTTTTAAAGAAACCTAAAAAACCAAAGGTTTCTAACGTAAATGCACTGTTGATTTATTTCATTTTTCATAACCCATGACACAAAAAATAGAGGTTCTCCCAGAGTCCGTTTGATGCATTGGAACAGGGATGGAAAATAAAAATCCGCATTTAACATCATGAATTGGCTCAATTTGATTGAAGTGTATTTTTTTCTATGCCATCAGCAAGTTTTGGCTCAGTGGTACTTCAAGGAAGTGAGCAATGATGCTGAACATGCAGATACAGCACGATCTTTTAGTTATCACAAGTAACTCTTGAAACAGTAATTGAGGATCCACCTGTACTTCAACTGTATCTGTTACTAGTTTTTAAACATAATCATGATTTGGTGATTCATTCTGGCTATAAAGTTGGTGCATATCATCCTTTCATCATTTCTTATTATAAAGATCCCAAAATCTTCAGCAGCATAACCCTTTCACTGTGTGAGCAGATAATTCTTAAATTATGATGCATAGGTACTCATCTTCTGTGAAAAGGTTTGTGTTATTCTTGACACAGGAAATTTTATGTTTTCCTGATCTGTCATCCTTCTGGATTCAGTTAAGTCTTTATTTCTTTCAACCCCAGTGTCCCTCTGATTACTCTTCACTTCATCACTTACCTAAGCAAAGATTGGCATGTCCTATAACCATCTGGTTCATTATGCCTCGTGATAACTGTGTGGATTTTGTAAGAGTATACTCAATAAAAAAAAATCTGGTGATAACTCGGACTAGTATCTGTCAGATTTTCTGAAGAAGAACAAAGCAGACTCAATAAATTGACCACACAGTTTCTAGTTCATTTGTTAATCACTATGTCTTGGAAGATTATTTTGTAATTATTGTGTCAAACACCTGTTGACACCGGTAGTATTCTGTGTAACACGCTAGAGT
>NC_090741.1:130722313-130727313 GCF_036898095.1 Palaemon carinicauda | reverse complement strand
GCTGCAGGAGTTAAGGTGCCAGTGATGAGATATGAGAATGAGAGATAAATTACAGGAGAGGAAGTGAGAAGAGCACTAGATGAAACAAGAGTAGGAAAGCACCTGGTATGGATCGTGTGAGAGCTGAGATGTTGAAGGAGGGTGGTGTGACTGTACATGAATGGTTGGTGAGATTGTTTAAAATATGTTTTGTGTCGTCAATGGTACCAGTAGATTTGGTTTGTGCATATATTGTACCATTATATAAGGGTAAGGGAGATGTAATTCAAGGGGTATTAGTTTGTTGAGTGTGGTTGGAAAAGTGGATGGTAGAGTACTGATTGATAGGATAAGGGATAAAACAGAGAAAGCAATCTAAGAAGTACAGGGTGGTTTTAGAAGAGGTAGGGGATGAATGAATCAGATTTTTACAGTTAGGCAGATATGCAAAAACTATTTAGCAAAAGGTAAGGATTTGTATGTTGCATTTATGGATCTTGAGAAAGCGTATGATGGAGTTGATCGGGAATCGATATGTAATGTGATGAGGTTATATGGAATTAGTGGAAGGTTCTTGCAAGCAGTGCAAAGTTTGTACAAAGATAGTAAAGTGTGTGTCAGGATAGGAATTGAAGTGAGCGATTGGTTTCCGGTGTGGCTGACCCAGGGATATGTGATGTCGCCATGGCTGTTTAACTTGTATATTGATGGAGTGTTGAGAGAGGTGAATGCTCGATTGCTTGGCCGAGGATTGAAACTGCCAGACAAAAATTATCATGATTGAGAGGAAAATCCATTGTTGTTTGCGGATGATACTGTACTGGTTGCGCAAGCGGATGAGAAGCTTGGCCGATTAGTGAGAGAATTAGAAAGGGTATGTGAGAGAAAGAAGTTGAGAGTTAATGTGGGTAAGAGTAAGGTTAGGAGATGTACGAGAAGGGATGGTGGTTCGAGGTTGAATGCCATGTTGAATGGAGAGCTGCTTGAGGAGGTGGATCAGTTTAAGTACTTGGGGTCTATTGTTGCAGCAAATGGTGAAGTGGAAGCAGATATACATCAGAGAGTGAATGAAGGATGCTAAAAGTTGGGGGCAGTGAAGGGAGTTATAAAGAATAGTGGGTTGGACATGAATGTTAAGAGAGTTCTGTATGAGAGAGTGATTGCACCAACTGTGATGTATTGATCGAAGTTGTGGGGAATGAGAGTGACGGAAAAACAGAAATTGAATGTGTTTGAGATGGAGTGTCTAAGGAGTAAGGCTGGTGCATCTTGAGTACATAGGGTTAGGAACGAAGTAGTGACTGTGAAAACAGGTGTAAGAAGGGAATTAGTAGCTAGTGTGGATATGATTGTGTTGAGGTGGTTTGGCCAGGTTGAGAGAATGGAAAATGGCTGTGTGCCAAAGAAGGTGATGAATGCAAGAGTTGATTGGAGAAGTACAAGAGGATGGCCAATGTTTGGGTGGATGGATACAGTGAAGAAAGCTCTGGGTGATAGTAGGATAGATGTGAGGGAGGCAAGAGAGCATGCTAGAAATAAAAATGAAGGGCGAGCGATTGTGACACAGTACCGGTAGGCCCTGCTGCTTCCTCCGATCGCCTTGGATGCCAGCGGAGGTAGCAGCAGTAGGGGATGCAACATTATGAAGCTTCATCTGTGGTGAATAACGTTGGAGGGTGGGTTGTTGCAAGCTAGCAGTACCAGCCGAACTCGGTTGAGTCCCTTGTCACGCTGGCAGGAATGCAGAGAGGAAAGGTCCCTTTTTTTCCATTTGTTAGATGTCGGGTACCACCCCAAAATTGGGAAAAGTGTATGTATGTATGTATGTATGTATGTATGTATATATGTATGTATATATGTATTATTATTATTATTATTATTATTATTATTATTATTATTATTATCTTCCACCAACACCTGCTTTTATTTTTCTTTACTTTTCCTGAATTTCATATTCATTACTTTCCTTGTCTTCTTCTCCTGTCCCATTCTAATTCTCGCATTTTCCCTTACTCGTTCTCCTTCCAGCTTATTTATACTTCGATGATTGGGTGACATCCCTTCTCAAAAAATATTATTGAGCCATTGGCAAGTTGAGGTAGCAATTTAACCAATCATTATATTCGAGAGACAAACTCTCTCTCTCTCTCTCTCTCTCTCTCTCTCTCTCTCTCTCTCTCTCTCTCTCTCTCTCTCTCTCTCTCTCTCTCCTATCAGAATACATTGCTCGTCTTCTAGATAGCAATAGCATTATATTTAAAATACTTAATATTTCAAAAGGAATTAAGGATATAGGTAAATCTTACCCTTAATTCTTACCCAACTGCTCAAGGTAAAGAGAGAGAGAGAGAGCGTTAGGGGTGGGTAAGGGTCTCCTTATTTAATGCTGAGTATTTGTGTTCTCTCTGTTCAAAAATGGTTTAATTACTGATTTATTTATTGTTTTGTTTTTTATTCTTCTTATATTTCTTTGCGTAATATCTCAACCAAATTTTCGATGATAAGAGGCTAATTTTTAGTCTTAAAGATCCCTATAGCCCTATATTAAAGGAATTATGGATATAGCCTATAATTATGTCCTACAGACTTGCTTTAGATACCTATTTCAGATGACTCGGGATCGGGTTTTAGGTGACCTGAGAACCACTTTAAAGGTCCTATCTTCCATAAAAAGACCCAATTGTAGAAATGCTGAAGTTCTTATCTGGGTGATACGACACCGGTTTGTCATGCTCTAAATGCCTATCTTAGTCCAGTTCGACTTGACCGGAGACTAGCTTTAGATTCTTCTTTGTTGCCAGAATTAAACAATAAGCAATTTTCATATGCCTTAATGGCTTATATCATATAAAAGTATTAAAAATTACTAAAGAAACAAGACTAATTATTTAAAGCGCTTTGACACTAATATTGCATGGAAAAAAAAACCTTAACGTTTGAGTATTAAGCCAATTTACTAAGCTTTTCTCTCCTTATTTTGTATTCAAGTAACAAATCATAATAAATTCATCTGTATACAGGGAAGTTGAAAACTAATTTACTGAGTCCATCTCTCCTTATATCGTGTCCTAATAACAAATAATATTTATTTCATCTTTGAACAAAAGTTTTGGCCAATTGTTCTGAAGATAAATAATAAAAAATAACATTACGCAGACATGAGTCAATTATATTGATATAGAACGTTTTTTTTTCCCTTAGCATGTTCAAATTGTCTTTTCGTTTAATATTGTCTAACATTTCATTTCTAAATTTCTCCTTTCTGTGTTAGGTAGTCATAGATTATTGTCTTATAAAAATAACTGGGCATAAACTATTTTTTCACTAATTAATTTTAATATGAAACATTCTTAACACAATGGAAACCAAACTTTTTCAGTATATGAAATACTCCCGAGACCTATTACACAAACTTCTAATAGCAACAGGCCCCGATAATTGAGCCAAGTTTGCATCATGCATAAAAAGATGTTTTTTGTTATTGGTCCTGGCAGTCAGGTGTGAATGATGGCTTTAATCAAGACGAATGGCTTAGGCGGTAACGCCATTCTTTACAGGAAACTGAAGTGTCAAAAGCCGTAAGAGCAAGACAAATCTCTTTGGCTTCAGAACTTTGTTAGACATTCGTCTTGTTGAAAGAGAGCTCATTAAGTTTTCGATGATTTTTTTTTTAAATGAAATACAAAATGACATTTTGCAGCTAAAGTCATATTTTTCTCATCAAAAACGTGATTAATTTGCAATGAAGTTACGATATATATGGTTTTGCATTTCCAAAATTGTTGGAGAGTAAATGTATAAAAATATATGCATATTCAAAAGCAGACAGACTATAAGTAAACTGATGTTTGTTTTCTTTCATCAAATACTGTTGCTGAGGATATGGATAGTAAAGTTTACCATTTCTAACATGAAGTATGAAAGTTTACATATTTAGAAAACAGTGTTATTCGGGATTTTTGTTTTTCTTTTCTTCATAATATGTACTACTCTATTTTCATGATATATTTTTTTCTTTCCTAAAGTCAATTATTGAGGACTAGATATAAGACACAAATGTTTCTAATAAAAAAAAGAAAAAAAAATAAGCATAATTCTGAATATAGTTTGGCCTACCCATGAAAAAAAAAAAAAAAAGGCCTGTAATGATCATTTCCCCCATCAATGGAGTTCAATAATGTATGATTTTGTAAATTATTTTAAGAATTATAGGTTCGTACTTAGTCAGAGTAATTTATCTGGCTTTGTTTTAGTATACCCTGGTAGCAGAGTTATCAGATCTTCCTTGATTGATATATCAATCAGTCAACCGATCAATCGTTGTACGCAAAACCAAGATAGTCTTGCAATTCCCCGTTTCAGTTTTATCAAAACTCTTAATCACAAGCAATATGAATTGTTGCTAACATTATTCTCTCTTTTTTTTTTGTTTGACTTCCTTTCTCTCATTCTTTATTCTTTTTTTCCCGGATTTTATTACATTTTCATTCTGCTTCACAAAAGAAGAGCAAAAAGTTACTGATTTTGCAAAGTCTGCGACGAACGACTGACTCTGCAAAGGCAAAGGAATGACCAAAGTTTTAACCTGGTCATAAACGGTCAAAAATTTTGACGCAATGTTTCAACAGGTAATAAATATATTGAATTATTATTTTGTAAGATATCCTTGATGTAGCTTACACGCTGGATGATACATTTTTTTTTCTTTGTGCATTGATGAGTACTACGCAGAATTTTGTATTATCAAAAAACACCTTTGCGTCGTCAGGTGTACAATTGTTCATTTTATTTGGATAGTGTAAGCTACAGTATTAAGGTTTCTAGTCTCGATTAGAAATGTAAAACGGAATAATTTGCAAAGTGCTATGTCTCCTATGAAGATATAAAAAAGATATAAGCAACTACAATTATAACCTATCAGAATAGTATGTAACTATAACAACACCAATCAGGAACACAGGTACCATCAAATAGAAAAGTCACGTTCTCCACTAAGGTACAACGATTTTATCTGAAACATA
>NC_090741.1:130694813-130714813 GCF_036898095.1 Palaemon carinicauda | reverse complement strand
CCAGCGGATGTAGTAAACAGTAACAAGGTAAATGATTTCAACAACAACAGGAGAAAAAAAATCATACAAACTCCCTAATTGTTTACAGCAAATCACTCTACCCAATGGCAAATAAAGTCTCCGTGAATGGACTAAAAAGTCTTTGAGATATGCAAAATCCTTGTAAGTCTTGTAACACATTCTCTCTCTCTCTCTCTCTCTCTCTCTCTCTCTCTCTCTCTCTCTCTCTCTCTCTCTCTCTCTCTCTCTCTCTCTCTCTCCTTTTTGTAATGCTGATGATCGTCTCAAGTTTACTCATCCGATCTTCTTTCTTTTGGGACCATCTTTGGTGTCATTAACTCCACGAAACTTCGAGGATTCCTTCCGGACGTTTTTCCTACCATTGTTGGGAAAAAACTTCTTCATTCTTTCTTTACTTCTTTAGCCTCTTTTAACAATAGAAATAGTTTACCCTTTATTCTTTCTTAGCGGTGTTTTTTCATTTAAAAGGATTATGAAGAAATAGATAAACAAAAAAAGTGTTCTATATTATATGAAAGCAACAAAGTTGGAATTACTTTTAGTTGCCTCAAAGATAAATATTTGTAACGCTTATTACAAACTCTCTCTCTCTCTCTCTCTCTCTCTCTCTCTCTCTCTCTCTCTCTCTCTCTCTCTCTCTCTCTCTCTCTCTCTCTCTCTCTCTCTTTCAATGATGATCTTGATCATAGTTTGAATTCCTTCTTGCTCTGCCTATCACGCTAATGAACGTTTTGGTCTAAGACCGATCTCAATTTATCTTGATTAACGTCATGTCCTTCCTCAGATAATGTGAACAGGAGGAAGCTTTTTCATATCGATCGTTATGCTTTTCTACAGACTTCAGATATTGGGCAACTCAGTAAACATAGGAGGACTGGAAATTATTCTTTTGTTACTGGTATAGATATATGTCTAATAATAGGGGTGTAAGTCTTGCTATCGATATCACTATTTTCATCATAATTATTGTAGCAGAAAATCTATGACAACAATGATCATAATTCGTAATTTATCACCATAGTTATCATTTGCAACATTATCATCATCGTGAAGATATATATATATATATATATATATATATATATATATATATATATATATATATGTGTGTGTGTGTGTGTATGTATGTATGTATATGTATATATATATATATATATATATATATATATATATATATATATATATATATATATATATATGTATGTATATATATGTATGTATGTATATATATATATATATATATATATATATATATATATATATACATACATACATATATATATACATATATATATATATATATATATATATATATATATATATATATATATATATATATATATATATATATATATATATATAGATAGAGAGAGAGAAGAGAGAGAGAGAGAGAGAGAGAGAGAGAGAGAGAGAGAGTGCGCGCCTGTGTGTGTGTGTTTGTGTGTTTGCGCGTGTGTGTAAACGATTTAAAAAAATTTTCTTCATTGACATTTCAGGGCTATTTATATATATATATATATATATATATATATATATATATATATATATATATATATATATATATATATATATATATATATATTTATAAATACGCCATGTAAACGTCAGGTACTATACCTTTGTACAGAAAATAATGTCTAAAGAATTTTAACATTAATTAACGAATGGACATGAATAATGATAGTTATTTATGCATATAGACATTTATAGAAATATATAGACAAAGGCGCAGGAAGCACTTGCATTAGAAAACTTCAACTATAGCTTAAGGACGAAGTTCACATGCCTAAAAAAAAAAAAAAAAAAAAAAAAAAAAGGGGGTAAACTTCATGATATTCACTGCCAAATGGGGTGAAAGCCAACAAGCATAGAGACAAGGAAATTCTTTGCTAGATTTTATACCATAAAACGAGAGTTTATCTGAAAAGCTTAATATTCATTTCCTTTGACTAAGAATATGTGGTTACTCTCATTCATACATCGTGTTAATTACTCCTTCAAGAGCAACTGAACACTCCATTAAACAAATTCCTACATCATGTTTTATTCATTAAGTATATGCAAAAAGATAACATGCTTCTGAATGACATTAATCAGTAAACACCTAAGTAATATTATTTTCCGTTCATGAGCATAAAGAGTAAAAAAAAATTTAAGCATTCGAAAGGTGTATTGTTATTACAATGTTTGCCCTTCTACTATCATAATAATTGTGAATGATTTAACTAATCATCGTTAATTCTACTGTTTGTACGATTATCATTTTACACTTGTTTTATTTGCATTAATTTATTAACTGGCACAAGGATTTTTGCCTTTTCAGTAAACCAACGTGTCTTTATTGCAAGGAATAAAATTAGAAGACATTGATATATGTCAACGACAATATAATTTATTGTGGTCGACAAAAGTAGAAGAAGAATCAGAAGAAGTAGAGGGCAAATTACTATTCTCGGTCAGTTGTTCTACCTTATTACTAGATTTATGTGATATATAAACTTCTCACAATGAGAGAGAGAGAGAGAGAGAGAGAGAGAGAGAGAGAGAGAGAGAGAGAGAGAGAGAGAGAGAGAGATCGGGTTTGTTTATATTTTCATCAACAATTCCAATTCTGTTCCTCTCCGTTTATTAAAGCCTTCATTCACACTAAACCGAAGTTTCTATTAGCTAGCACGCAATCTCCAAGGATAAATGGAATCTTGCTTTCAATTATTACTTGTCTTACATTCTGATGCTGTCCTTGAACTAAGTTATATACCTGTTATTCGATATTGTACTTGAAGTAAACCGAGTTCTAAAACATATCTGCAAATATGCATTATATAAAGGAGTGACAATTTTTTTTCTTTCTTTTTGGAAAGTAGGAAATGTAATTTTCAAGAATTAGATTACATTACGTTTAGGGCAAACTTCTTTTGTATCGATGTAATGACCAACTGTAAAGAGAATTGTAACTAAGACTTATCGAAGATTTCTTCTCCATAAAAAAAAAATAAAGAAAAAGTTGGATCTGACTTACTTCTCATATGTAAATGAAACAAACTAAAACAAAATATTTCCATGGAAAATCTTTTCGTAGCCTTTATAAAATTGAAATAAAATCTGGCAGTACAACTATGAGGACAACAAGACAAGCAGAGAGAGACTGACAATTTACTGAGCATGCAACGGTCACTATATTACACAGTGCGGACGGATAAGTAGCCCGGGAGGGGAACATTCAAACATAAATATAAAATACCAAGGCGGTAGCCTAACGAAATATACATTATTATGAATGGATATAAAACTCTTAAAGAGCGCAACATTGTTATACAAAAATCCACTGTGTGGAATAAATAAAGCTACAGTATACAAAAAAGAGTCCAGGGGAGGAAACACGGCGGGTAAGAAGATGTCCTTACGAGTACTCCACCCCCCCCCCCACCCGACAGGGGCCATCGAAGATGGTTGATGCGAATAATCCCTGTATCGAAGAGGGCGACGTAATTCCCCTCTGGTGCTTGAGTGGAAGAGAAGGTTGCTCTGATTCGGAGGAATCGTTTTCCCTAGTCGTTGCGTGGTTTTTTCTCGTCTGGTGTATGATTTTTTCTAATATGGAATCCTGGTTCTACCAGGGCCCACGGTGGTATTCTTGTTGCTCTCAAGGAATGCTGGTTGTAATTAGTCGATCATCTTGTCCGTGGACATTCAGGAGGAAAGATTTGGCTTTTCTTCCGACATCCTCGTAATGGTCGTGATAAGGTCTAGTCAGGGGTTGGCGGTGAACATCGACCCGGGTGAAGATGCAGTTGCAATCGTCTAGGTTCTTGGGCGTGAAGTGTCTGGTCCTGTCCTTCATGTTTTCAGGCATGGTATGAATTTCCAGGCAATATCTCTCAGGTGGTCCAGCTTGGTGTCGTCAATAGTTGCAGGGAAGTATTCCCCAGGGACTGTGAGTCCCTCGCCGTAGACCTTCTCTGGAGGAGAAGGTTCGCCATCTGCGCAGGGAGCGGTGCGAAGGCCAACAAGGACCCACGGGAATTGCGCTTTCCAATGTTCGTCCGTACATCTCACCAGCTGGGCTGCCTTGAGTGTGCGATGAGCTATCTTGATCATGTCGTTTGCTGCAGGGTTATTTGCCGTCGTGCTGTGGAGTGTCGTTCCCATCAGGTTTGCCAAAGAGAGCCAGATCTCTGACAAGAAGGCGGAGCCACGGTCTGTCGTGATATTGTCGGGGACAATGAAGCGGCTGATCCAACTCAACAGGAAAGCTTTGGCGCAAGCATGGGTGGTTGCTTCGTACATTGGAGTTGCTTCTAACCATCTAGTAGAGTGGTCAACGATCATCAGGAGGTATCTCTCAGAATCGTCTCTTGGGTTGGGGAAAATCGCCGACTCCCGACTCAGTATGGCGGTTGACCTTACTCATCTGGCAGTTAAGGCAGGTTCTCGCCCACTCATGGGCGTCTTTCTTGATTCCTGGCCAGATGAATTTCTCGGATAAAAGACGGGCTGTAAAGCGACACGAGAGGTGTAATAATCCGTCGATGACGTCGAAGTTCTTCCTTCTTCAGGAGGCGGGAATCCATGGGCGTGGGCGGACCATGCTGGTGTCGCAGAGGTTGGTTTCCCCAGCCGGTCCGTGGGGAATGTCCTTCATCCGTAGCGTTGATGCTGTTGTACGATAGTCTTTGGCCTCTGGGTTGTTCTACTGCTCTACGGTGAGGTTTGGGTAGTTGAACCTCAGGTGGACCGCGTTGATCTCGATCCTAGAGAGGGTGCTGGCGACGAGTTCTTCTTACTCGTTACGTACCTGATAGTGCAGCCAAATTCTGCGATGGCTGCCAGGTGTCGTTGTTGGCGAGAGGACCATACGTCTGAGGACTTTGTGATAGCATGGATCAGGGGTTGGTGGTCTGTTGCGATGGTGAAGGGTGTTCTTTCAAGCATGTGTCTGAAGAGGCGGAGAGTGAGTTAGAGAGTGAGGAGCTCACTGTCGAGCGTTCTTTTTTAGATTCTTGCTGAAGAAGGTCAAGGGATTCGGGTAACCGTTGATGATCTGTTCAAGGACAGCAAAACAGTCGACGTTGCTGGCGTCGGTGTCAGCTTCAGGGGGTCACTGTCGTCAAGATACTCCAGGGTGGTGGCTTCGGCGAGGGCTGCCTTCGTCCTATCAATGGTGCGTTGCTGCAGGGGACCCCAAAAGAGCTTCCTTTATTTTCCTTTCAGGACGTCGTTGAGGGGAGTCAAGATGTGGGTGATGTTGGGGATGAAGCGACGGTAGTAGTTTACTAACCCCAAAAACTCCTGAAGGTGCCGGATAGTCGTTGGGGTTAGGAAAGTTTTCACGGCATAAACCTTGGTCGATGTGGGTTTCACGCCCGCTGCAGATATTTGATGTCCGAGGAAGTCCACCCTCTTGGAGCCATATGTGCACTTCTCGAAGTGCACGATTAAACCGTTTTCCTGGAGGCGTTTCAACACGGCGCAGACGTGTCTCCAGTGTTTCCCTTTCCTCCTGGAGTAGATTAAGATGTTGTCCACATAGCAAACCCAGAACGGCAGGTTCCCAAGGATGCTATCCATCAGTCGTTGAAAAGTGTACCCTGTGTTGCGTAGGCCAAAGGTTGAATATGAAGTGTAGGACCCGAACGACGTTATGATGGCGGTCTTAGGCACGTTCTCTGGGAACACAGGAACTTGAAAGTATGATTTGAGAAGGTCTATCTGAGTAAACTTTTTTGACCCATGAAGGGCGCTGGTGAGGTCTTTCATATTCAGCAGAGGGTAGTGGTCTGGCGTTGTGATGAGGTTAAGGTGGTTGTAGTCACCACAGGGGCTCCATGTTCCATCCGGTTTCTTTACCACGTGAAGCGGAGATGCCCAAGGACTGGAAGCTTTCTTGCGTATGCCAATCTTTACCAGGGCTTCGAAGGCACGTTTGGCATCTCTTAGCTTTTATGCGGAGAGGCAGCGGAACGTGGCGTGTGTGGGAGGTCCCGTTGTGTTGATGTGGTGGTAGACCCCGTGCTTGGAGGGGATCCCGGCGATTGTCGAAGTTCCGGCTTGACAACATCGTGGAAGTCCTGAAGAAGGGCGGCATAGGGCTGCACTACAACGGCGGAAATTGGTGTGATGTCCGGACCAGCTCGTAGTTGGCGGGCTCGTCATGTCCTGGTGTCGATGAGGCATTTCCCAGCGACGTCGACGAGGAGGTCATGGTGAGCCAGGACGTCAGCGCCGAGGAGGGAGTGTCTGACGTCAGCGATGGCTAAGGGCCAAAAGCAATTTCGGCCCATGATTGAGATTTTAAGCACCATAGTACCAAAACACTGTATGGGAGATCCGTTGGTAGTGATGAGTGAGAGGGCATCACTTCTACGCGCCCAGTTTAGGTTGGCCTGTGAGGGAAGGAATGTTGATTGCATACAGCAGGTATCAACCATAAGCCTACGGTTGGATACGGCGTCGAGTATGTAGAATTCGATCTTGCCGTGATCTGCTATTGTGGCTACGGTTGATGTCGGCGGTGTCTGGCGGTAGAATTTCTTCGGGAACTTGCAGGGGGGCCTGCACTTCATTGCATTGCTCCCAGACTGCTGGTGGTAGAAACACCAAGTCGGGTTCGGACTATGGTTCTGCTGCATCGGCTGCTGAAGTTTCTTCCTCATCAGGGCGAGGATTTCGTCGTTGTCCGCAGAGGGCGGCGCCGAGGAGTGGAGGGATGAGTAGCTGAAGGAGGATGATGCGCCAAGGTGGGAGGCCTTGGAGGCTTCGTATAATTTCTGTGCCCTTGATAGGAGGTCGTTAATCAGCAGGGTGTCGCTGTCGGTGAGCTTGGCTCTCATGTCCTGCGGGAGGCATCGGAGGAATATTTCTCCTGGTAGGCTTATCTTTCGTTGTCGTCCATTGGCATCGGTTTCTGGCAGCATGAGAAGTCCAACCAGTTCATCCCATGCTTTTACGGGAGAGGTGTCACCCATATGTCTATTGCAGAGATGGAGGACTTTCTGTGCCCTGGCCGAGAAGGTAAATGTGTATATATTGATTAGTTTGGTTCGCAGGTCGTCGTAGTATACCTGACCAGAGTGGGCGTCGAGCCATGGGGAGATAATGTCAAATACCACCTGAAGGATGGAGGTCAGGTCAATGTCAGCTTTGGCGAAGGGGTCGTTTAGCTTGGCCACCCTGAAGAGTATGTCCACCTCAGAAACCAGGAGGAGGTGTTGTGTTGTGAAAATGGTCGTAGCTTGACTTTGGGCGCAGCTGAGTAGTTGCTTAGCACGATGGACTGGGTGGTTTTGTCATGGTCAGTTGATGCATCAAGCCAAGAGCTTGAGCTGGTTATGTCAAATATACTCATCGTTGCTGCCTCAAGAAACTAAGGGCGACAAAGCCTAAAGACGTTTTTCAACATTAATGGCAAAAGGAGATATTTGAAGAAAACGCAACCGTAATTAGCAGAGGAGTGGAGGGATTAGTAGCTGAAGGAGGATGATGTTCCAAGGCGGGAGGCCTTGGACACTTCGTATAATTTCTGTGCCCTTGATAGGAGGTCGTCCATCAGCAGCGTGTCGGTGTTGGTGAGCTGGGCTCTCACATCCTGCGGGAGGCATCGGAGGAATATTTCGCGAGATAAGCTTATCTCTCGTCGTCATCCATTGGCGTCGGTTTCTGGCAGCATGAGAAGTCCAACCTGTTCATCCCATGCTTCTACGGGAGAGGTGTCGCCCATAAGTCTATTGCTGAGATGGGGGACTTTCTGTGCCCTGGCCGAGAAGGTAAGTGAGTATATATTGATTACTTTGATTCGCAGGTCATCGGAGAATACCTGACGGGAGTGGGCCTCGAGCCATGGGGAGATCATGTCAAATACCTCTTCAAGGATGGAGGTCAGGTCAATGTCAGCTTTGGCGAAGGGGTCATTTAGCTTGGCTACCCTGAAGAGTATGTCCGCCTCAGAAACCAGAAGGCGGTGTTGTGTTGTGAAAACTATGGTAGCTTGACTTTGATGCATCAGGCCAAAGGCGTGAGCTGGTTATGTCAGATATACTCATCGTTGCTGCCTCAAGAAACTAGGGGGGATAAAGCCAAAAGACGTTGTTAAACGTTAATGTCAAAAGGAGATATTCAAAGGAAACACAGCCGTAATTAATCCGTTAAAGGCAAGCTAAAACTGCTATGCGTTTCCAACATTTCTGGGGTCACCAGTTGTAAGGACAACAAGACGAGCAGAGAGAGACTTACAATTTACTGAACATGCAACGGTCACTATATTTCAGAATGCGGACCGATAAGTAGCCAAGGAGGGAAACCTTTATAACCGCCACAATCATTAGTGTTTTCATTCATATATAAAAATAAAATACTATGCGGAAGCCTAACGAAATATACATTATTATACATGGATATAATGCTCTCAAGAGCGCAACATTGCTATACAAAAATCCACTGTGTGGAATAAATAATAAAGTTACAATATACAGAAAAGAGTCAGGGGTGAGGAAACACGGTGGGTAAGACGATGTCCTTACTCAAGTATTCTCTCTCTATGTATATTTGTCTTTCCATCTGTCTATCTTTACTGTGCGTGTTTCATACACGCTCATACACTGTAATGGCTTTGATTTGTTATCTTATCACTCGCTCTTTCCTCTGCTGTTGATAAGTCAACCCAAGGTGTATAAAAGTAAATGTCTACTCATCTTCGCTCCAAAACTGGCTGTGTTCCGTGCAGGGTGTGTAATGGCGCCACTATCTACCGACTAGATAAGCGCAAAGAAAATAATAACATTTTGCGTGTGTGTGTGTGTGTATGTGTGTTATCTAACTAAGATCTATCATTTCACAGTTAATTTACCGTTATCCGATTTTTGGGGGGCTAAGACTGGTGGTCATAGAGCCCCCGTCCGGGCCTAAGGCCCAGGAAATGTAGAACGAACGAACGGATGTTATCCGATTATTTGGTTAGTTGACATATGATTGTTAAAATAACAGGCGGAAGGTACGATTGATAAAGAGAGGACATAAACGACTTGTTGAAGAAATTCTTGAAGTATCAGATGCAGTACAGAAGGATGAAAAATGTTCAACCATTCGTGAACTCACCAAGGAGATAAAAAAGTTTTAGAGACAAATAACAAATGAAGAAAAAAACTTGTCTTGTTAAATAACAGTGGAAAAGTGAAAAGGAACTTTGGAAAAAATTAAAAGTTGAAGTGAAAAGGTGGTAGGAAAATTATGTTCAAAACAGTTGAATGGTTCTATGTCACAGTGACGGACAGTGCAAAAAAAAAAATATACGTATTTCTTGCCTTCTCAAGTAGTGTTTATTTTAAAATGGAGACATGTTTCATCTTGGACTGATAATATAGATGTTGCTTTGACTCTGCAAAGTTTAAACTCAAAAGCTTACAAATGTTTGAGAGAAAAACGTAACTTTCCTTTCCCTTCTATTTACAAGATAAATGGATGGGTATCTAAATTGCTGTGGAGATGGTGTTTATAGAACCAGAGATCAATCTCATGAGACATAAAGCCGAGTCTCTGATTGGCAGTAACCGTATGAGCATCATTTCTTTTGATGGTTGTTCAGATGCAATGAAGTGGATTTATGATAAAGGAAGCGATGTTCTATCGATCCTAAAAATAAGTGCAATGCGTATTGGTGCCTGGTCTGCGGCCATCATAGAAACAACTTGTCGTTTATGAGGTTGACTGTAATATGAGGAAATCCTTTTTTTTTTGTAGTTTGATATTGAAAGTAGAATCACCTGGTTACCCATTAGTTGAAATGGTTAATGACATGAGTTCAACAAACATGAGGCTTTGGAGAACCATAAATGTTTATGAAAGGAAAACATTTGAAAACCCAGAAGACAGTGAATGTGAAATTTATGTTTTTGCTGGTGCTTCATATCTTGTAAAATTTATTTGGATATTAAGATCATGGTTTCACAATTGATGAAAGTATGTACATAAACAGTGGTCGTGTGAGAGAACTTTAACCCTTGCAATACCCTCATCAAAAAATCACACCTAGTACCCTTTGGGTAAGGTTTGACCCGTATTAAAATTTTCCTACATTTTTGCTTTTCGAATATAAATTTCCACCAATTTTTGTGACATATACAGTTGTACTTCATGTGTTAGCTCAGGTATTTTGTGCATAGTGTCTATTACTTTAGAACACTCCTAAACTAGCCCCCAACTTACCAATTAATCAACATTCCATTCATTTTGAGGACAAGGGCGTAAATAAACAAAAGCTCTGAAATTGAACATTACTGTGCTATATTTTTCACAACATTTTGAAAGTTTCTTGCCCCTATTTGCAATAATTTTATTTCTTAAACTAACATGTGCAATGTTATTGTTCACAGGTGGTTCTATATTTGAATACTCACATCTATTCTCCTTCAGGTCATATACGACCTATGTTTACATTTGGACATTTCTTTTCCATACATAGTGATATTGCTATTGTATGGCCAGGGCCTACTATGTGGAAGTGACTGTCGTTCAGACTCCTTACCTAACCCACCTATCCTCCCTTCCATTGTAAAGGTTAGGCTCTATCTGAAGCTTTTTATGCACATGTATTGCATTTGTTTGTTACTGCAGCATATCATTTTCATGCATGTTTTTGGCATTGGCTACATACAGTTGAGGCCTTATTGTCTCCTTTACAAAGGTAGCAACGTCGTCTCTTTGATGGCTGTGACTGGTCTGGAGCAGCAGTAGTATTTATATCAGTTCTTGCTGCTTCACAAACACGTTTAGCATAGGGAGTCCTTGGTAACGTAGGTCGCACTGCCAAATGTGATTGAACTAAGCTCCTTCCAAGCTCTTGCTAAAATAACCTTCGTTTAAAGCTAACACCTTTATTCCAATCTGAATCAACTTACATTCACAATACAAAGGCATTGTAAGCTGAAATGTCAATTATGGTATCAAACAAGGCCATTGGCCATCTCACTGTATGGCATTTTGATCGATAAGTTGCCACAAGCTTATCAAGAGTGTCCACACCACCTTTTGTCTCATTATAAAACTCAATAATGTTTGGTTTCTTATCTTCTTTCTCATTAAATGTTATGGAATCGTGTATATTACTCAAAAGGACAATACTCTTACCTATCCTGGGGCAATATGATATAAGGACATTATCCTCATATTTTCCTTTGATGGTGGAATATACTGTGTGATTTTTTGGATTTAAAAATTAAGCAGGAAATTCTTTCCTATTTTTACGAACAGTTCCTACTATATTCTGACCTCGAGAACTTAACTCTTTAGCTAAAGGCACAATGCAAAAGAAGTTATCACATGTTATGTTCCTTCCTTTCAAGCCATCAGTCAGCTGTAGTACCACCCGCTTTCCTTGTTCTTGTTCAGCTGCTTCACCAGGTTTCGGATCAAGGTACACTTCTGCATTCCACAGATAACTTGTTTCAGAGTCACAAGCAGCCCAGACTTTTATCCATACCTATCAGGCTTAGAAGGTATGTACTGACGAAATGGACATCTTCCTCTGAATAGAACAAGCATTCCATAAATTGTGATGGTTGATGATACAATGAACACAAGTGGAAGCCTTTCAACCCACTTATCCCAAATATCTCTTATAGCTGCCAGCTTGTCCTGACGTCCTCTTCGGTTTCAAGTTGTTTTCCCATCAAAACGAACATACTTTGAAATTAAAAAAATTTTTTTAGAGACATTGTTGTTCTAAATATTGGCCGACCATAAGAGGCATTCCACAAAATTCTAAGGGACTCATAACGAGATTTATACAGGCCAGCTAAGATACACAACCCATAAAAAGCCTTCATTTCATTCATATTGCAAAAAATTCCCGTCACTCTATTTGGTTCCTTATTTGTCATTTCAAGTATTATTTTGAAAATGTCTTCAGTTACGAAAAAGTTAAATGCAGATACTACATCATTAGTGATTTTCGAGGCTGCATATCGGGTAATCCCAGGTGTTTGAGAGATTACATTCCTAGCACATCGTCTACCAGCTGAGGAGCATTGTCCATATCTCTCCCCATGCCATATTATATCTCCCTTTTTGGGAACAAATATTTCATGATCAAGGTTTTGTGTAGCATTATTGTTGAGTGATGATGAATTATCTTGGTCACCATCATTTTCAAAATATTCAGAATCACCATTATGATCTCTATTCAAAGAAACATTATCACTTTCACTAGCCTCAATGTCTCAATTGAAATCATGACTTTCATCATCTTGGCGGTAAAATCTACCCACAGAACAGCTGTGTGCTTCTCTGAAAAAAAAGGACACTAAAAAATTGATTCAATAGATATAGTAATGAAAACTCTAGCTGTAATCTCATCATTCCTCAAAACCTTAAAATTATTGTAGTGCAAGAGCAACCTATGAAACATACTCAGCCATAGCAAGAAGAAATCTCCGGAGTAAATTACTAGTGCTTCCTTCACTTCCACACTGATATGTAAACAAGAGAAGTGACTTTATCAAAAATAAAGAAAACAAACACAATCTAATCAGAGAAAATGTGGAACTAAAACAGATTAAGATAACTAAAATAAATTCAGAGGCCTTTTATTATTATTATTATTATTTTTTTTTTATCATTATTATTATTATTATTATTATCAATATTATTGGGCTCAAGCCATGACGTCCTGATGGAATTTTGGTCAAAATAATCTATAATTCTGCATTAAAATGAATGCGGGTCAAAAAAGACCCGAGAATAAAGGATGTTACTTTTTTATCACGTAAAAACTGTGGATATGGCATTTCCAGTATCTATTCCAGCTAATAACCTCACAAATCTATGAAAAGTCATGAAATACTAACACTCTACAGTACATATTAAAAGAATTTTGTTCAATTAAAGTAGCTTCGGGTCAAAAAAGACCCCAAGGAGACTGCAAAGGTTAAGGAAGATGTGTCAGTGATCTGCGGACAACTCTTAAGCTTTCAGGAAAACATGAATGTTCGAGGAGTCCAAAGAATGGGTGTGAAATTAGTTGTTCAACTTCTCTCAGAAACGACTGTTAAATCTCTGGAATATTTTGATGAACAACAACTGCTATTAGAGAAACACTGGAGACAACTATGCAATTCACCATACTAGCAGACATTATTATGTTTTCATCTCTTCAATTACCAAGTGCCAGTTGACAAAAAATGGGTTTGTAATACTTATGGATTAAATTTAGATAAACAAAAAGCAGGGCTAGAAAAGAATATTTAACACTGTAAAACTTTTGTAAGTGACTAGTAGCAAAGTAGCTTACCTGTTTCCAAAAGGTATTACAATTACGTCAATATCATTAGGAATACTATAAATAATTATAACAGAAAATGTATGGTATATCATACATTTTGACATATCAATTAAACCTAGAGAGATTGGAACAATTCTTCGGTTCCTTTGAAAAATCTGAGCATGCTATCAACATCCATCACCTGTAGCATTAAAGCACAGAATAAAATATCACCTATTTGACACCAACACTTCATTCACAGGGTCAAGGCACAACATAATATAGGAAATTGTTAACGAAGGTAACATGTCACCAGCTTCCTTTTCTAGATTGAGTGATCAGAAATAGTCAACCTCTGATGAAAAATCGCTGCAGAGTGAATAAGCCCTTTCCGCAGTACTGTTTTGGTTGCCAGACTGATTTTGATGACAAAACTAGGGACAAGAACTTTACAGGAAATTATAAGGAAACCTTAGACATGGAAACTGCTATAGAATTGCCTTATTGCCTTATTCTATGTTTGGGTTCCCCTAGGTCCACCAGTGTGAGGCACCCCGCATATCCACCAGAGAGTTGCTAATGCATCTTCCAGTGTATTTTGCATCTTCCAATCTTGGATGGTCTGGGATGTATCTTAGGTATTTATCGAGCTTAATCTTAAACACATCTCTGCTCACTCCTGATATGTTTCTTAGATTAGCTGGCATCGCATTAAATAGTCGCTGCATTATCGATGCTGATGCATAGTGGATTAATGTCCTGTGCGCCTTTCTTAGTTTTCCTGGTATAGTTTTGGGCACTATTAATCTACCTCGGCTTGCTCCTTCTGATATTTTTAGCTCCATGATGTTTTCAGTAATTCCTTCTATTGGCTTCCATGCTTGTATTATCAAGAAGCGTTCTCTTCTCCTTTCTAGACTGTATACTATAAAAATTGTAGTCTTTCCCAGTGTCAAGGTCCTTTACTTCTATTCTAGCATTATATAACCTTTGTACACTCTATCTGCAATATCCTTTTGGTAGTGTGGGTACCATATCACATTGCAGTACTCAAGCGTATTCCGTACATAAGTTTTGTGAAGCAGAGGAAATAGAATATACAGGTGGTTTCATTAGAAAGAAATATCCCCAAAACCCCTACTTGCGTTGAAAGTGGCTGTGGACGATGCATCTTGGATTAAAAGATAAGCAGGGAATTTATTACAGAACTTAAAATCAAGGAAATGATGTTTAAATGTCACAACAGCGAGACGCCACTGAAAGCCAGTAAAGGTGCAATAATTCCAGGATTACGGTATTATAAATAAAAATAATTTTTCAGAGTAAGATTGAAAAAAAAAAGCTGAAGAAAACTGTTTCCTTATTCATATGCTTTTCTTATATGTAAACCGTTAGTTATAAGCATGTGAACAACTAACTTTATTACTGAATATGTCCTCTATTATTTAATGATAATATATATATATATATATATATATATATATATATATATATATATATATATATATATATATATATATATATATATATATAAATATATATATGTATATAATATATATATATATATATATATATATATATATATATATATATATATATATATATATATATATAAATATATATATATATATATATATATATATATATATATATATATATATATATATATATATATATATATATATATATATATATATATATATATATATATATATATATATATATATATATATATGTGTGTGTGTGTAAATATATATATATATATATATATATATATATATATATATATATATATATATATATATATATATATATATATATATATATAAATCCACTAATAAACAATCCACAGAATATTTTCAAGTCTGCTATTAATCATGTTTTGTATTATTAAAAACCCATATTAGCGTTGATAATAGAGAATTCTAATGCAAACTTAGTAACCATAAAGGCCTGACCTTGTACAGTAGTTGCATACCCAAAGATGTCACAAATTTCTAGAAACAAATGGAAACTCGATTTGGGCAGTGCATGGGTAGACCTTGTATGCTATAGACTTTAGTCCAACCTGTGTTATCATGCTAGCACAAGCTTCATCATGTCTTAATTTTTGTGAGATTCTTCATTGCAAGCCACTCTATATAAACATTATGATTGTTTAATAAAGTTTAGTGGCATCCACCTCTCAATTACAAAATAAGTACCCTATTGCACATTTGGGACCAGTGAAGTGTCCGTTCTCTCCCACCTGCCCCCTCTCGGCTGTGCCTCACTGCCAACCTCCCAACCTGCCTCTTTTGCATATGTTGCTTCAATGAACCGGCCACCCATTGCCAGCAGAAAAGAGCTCACTTGGTTCAGAGGCGCTAAAGTCCAGTATCGCATCAAGCACGTGACTTAGTCAATACCAAAGCAGATTATACTCAACCGGGACTCTCTGACTGGCTTTGCGAGCGAAGGGACAACCCAATAATATACGAGGCCCACAAAAAAATATATTCTGGAGCAGTAGTACTCACAATTTCTAGCTAACTTCATATCCAAACTATTTCAACTCTCTCAACAAATGACTAGTATTGCTCCCCTGTAGACAGCCACAGACGGCTCTCATTATGAAATGAACCTACTTTGTGCTCTTTGGGCATGATGCTTACCAGAACCTATATGTGCTGCCATACCCGACGTCAATATTTTGCTTATGAAGAACCTGATCACCAAAGTCGATGTCCTTATGAACAGCCACTTCACCACCTTCAAGACCTCCATCCATAGCCATCCCATGAGGTGCCAGAGTGGCAAGAATACCGTACACCACCCGCCACTCACTCACGCCCCAACCAATGACCTCTACAGCCACTTACTGCCTCCCATTCGCCGCATTTATGCTACTACAACTCCTGAATCGTGGCTGCTACAAAGATATGTCCAAACGGTTATCATTGGCCAAAAAAACCGTGTATGCAGGAAAATTCTTGTGGTGGTGGCCTCCCCTTCCACTAATCTTTTATTTTTACCTGATACAAGTACAGGCATGCTATTTTTAATAGACAATATGGAGGATAATTTTTGTTTTATTTTTTGTTGTTTGCCAAATCTAGAGAGAGAGAGAGAGAGAGAGAGAGAGAGAGAGAGAGGTAGTTAGTGTAATGATTGTTTGTTATGGGAATGACTGTTTGTATAATTGAGGTTTTGTTTATATTTTACCTAACTTAGGACAGTGGTGAATATCTTGGGCGAATGCTCTTTTTTATTTGACTACAGCCAGAGACTGTTCTGTGTGAATGCTAGACTATCATTATTATTTTTTATCAGCTGGAAGTATTTATTTATTTCAACAATCAAACTTCCTCCTTTGTCCTTTGATTTTGTGGTGGTTTTGAATGAGAGCAGTTATGGTGGTAAGGCTAGCAAACTGGAACAGACATGAATTTCGATTTGGAAAGCCTTTTACTGACAGATTGACACGATTATAACGACCTCTGCTCTCTATTAATGATTGACTGGAATCCTTCTTGATGGATTGATAATGTTTATGGCAATGAAGAGGACCGGATACTGATTGATTTGAATGCTCGATGATTTAGACTGCAGTATCCTTATTGGCCCAAGAGTCAAGAGAGCTGTGACTGTGGTTTAGACATCTCAGTGTATAGTGTGGCAGCGTGGTGCCAGTGTTCATATATTTCCAGTATATATTTGTCTATATTTTCTTTCTGATAGATTGTGGGTATTTATTTCATGTATCAATGTTAAATTGAGTTGTGGTTTTACTCTAATGTATTAAGATTAAGAAATAGAGTTTTAAGGTCTTGTCTCTATGTCCCTTCTGTGCAAGAGCCTAGCTGTAAAATTACGATGGTAGAAAGTTTGTTTTGAGGAGACTATTGTCCGAAAGTAAGATTCCAGGGTATGTTGGTGGCTTTTGTGTTAATGTTGTTCACCAATGGCTAATCAATGCAGACAATTACTCCTCCACACGTTTTCAACTGACACCCTTCGACCTCGCTATCCACATCAACACATCAATGGATTCCTACGCTCACCTCCTCACATTATACCCAGAACTACTCCGATCTAAACTTCACCAAACACCCACGGTTCCTGCCAAACGTGTTATTTACCACCATATCAAGATGACGGGGTCCCCATGTTCATCAGATAGAGGCATTTGGCACCGGATAGATTAGCAAAACAAACATGCTATGAAATGAAAGAAATGGCCTTTACCAAAAAGTCCCTAGCACTTGATCATTAGCTCTCTGTGTCTGTGTGGTGGTTACAGGCAATTGAACATGCAGACATAAACGGATCACGGCCCCTTCTAGAACACCACTGAATTAACCTCCTGCTTTCCCAAAGTGAAGGTTTTCTCCATACTCGACCCCCTGAAGGAGTAATATCAAGTGCCTATGAACACAGTAGACGTCCACAAACCCAACATCACCACTCCCTTCGGTTAACACACCTAAAAATACTCCTGTTTTGGCCTTTATAATGTTGGGGCCACTTTCAACGTCTAATGGAAGGCATCGTAAGGGACCTTCCCTTCTGTGAATGTTACGTGAACTACATACTTGTGTTCCCTTCCTCTAAAGAGGAACATCTCCGTCACCTATGCATTGTGTTTGACAGCCGAAAAGAGAAGAGCCTTGTGGTATGGTGGGACAAATGTAAATTTGTTGCCAGCGAAGTATTGTTCTTAGGGCACCGTATCACTTCTGAAGGAATCCACTCTCTCCCTGAGAAGTTAGCTGTCATTCAGATCTTACCAGTTCCCTCGACTGTAAAAGCACTTCAAGAATTCTCGGGCATGATAAACTATTATCACCATTTCCTGCCAGCAATCATTGCTACGCTTGCCCCCTCTACTCCTCTCTCAAATGCAAAGGACGTAAAGTAGGCCCCTTCAAGAAGCGGCCTTCTGCAAAACAATGAATGCCCTATCAACTACTACTGCTCTCACTTTTCCTGTGCCACATGCACCTTTGCTTTTTTTCACTAGTGCAACGAAGTAGCATTGGCTCAGTACTCAAGTAGGTGGTCATGGGGTAGGCCCGCTCATTGGCCTTCTTCAATGAAAAAATATCAAAGGTGAAAGTCGGCTACTATACCTTTGACTGTCAATTGATGGCTGTACACTTGGCTGTCAATAACTTTCACCACTACTTGGAATGTACACCCTTCATCAATCATATAGACAACATGGTCCTGGTCCTTGACATCACTCAACAATCCGACACCTGGTCCACCAATCAATGACGACATCTCTCTGCCATAGCTGAACACAATTGCACCAATCAACATGGCGCTGATAAAATGAATTTCGTTTCCAGTGCCCTGTTAAGAAATAGACTGGACGTCATTCATCTGAGATTAGATTAAAATGTCTTGGCATATCCCTATCAGAAAGATTCAGAGTATCAAGCATGTAAGGTATCCTAAACATCACTCTGATGGGAGAAATCCCCCTCGACGACTGCAAAGCCACCCTCCTCTAACGTCAATACTGGTAGACCTATACTTGCTCCCATGCCCCGACAGGTGTTTGATTTCATAAATGGTCTTTCCACATCCCTTGTGCTGATCTACTGTACAGCTACTGGAGACAAAGTTCATTTGGCACATTATTGCCAAGGATGATAAAGATGATGTACTTAATGCCAGACATCAAAAGTACATTGGCACACTGACTCACAAGCTGGTACCTTTCTTCAACCTCAGCCTTGCTTTGCCCACATCTCGGTCAAGGATGTTGGACCCCCTACACACATCACAAGGACATCATTACCTGATTACCGTCATCGGCCATTCCTGAAGCCATTTCCATGAAAACTACAACATCCACCTCATGTACAGCTGCCTCACTCCCAGGATGGATAGTGAGAGTGGTATAGTTGAGCATATCACTTCTGACAAGGGTGCAACTTTCAACTATGAATTGTGCACATCAATAGAAAATCTCCGTGGAATCTCTCTACAGCAGACAACTGCCTAAAATCCTGCTGCCAACGAAATGTTTGAACGTTTTCATGGCCTCCTCAAAGCAGCTTTGATGTCCCACGGGGCAGAATCCAACTTGTTTACCCAGCTTTCGTCGGTCCTATTGGGACTAAGCACCACTACTAAAGATGCCCTGGATGTCTTGGAAGCTAAAATGGTATATACACACCTGTTGGTCATCCCTGCCAAATTTTTTCTCGTTTGCAAGCTCCTCCGACAATCTCCAACACCTACGTCCTGTTGTGGGAAAATTTACTCCTTGCCACCAGACTTACAAGCCCCATCGAAACATGATATCTCTGCAAATTTCCAAAAGGCATCCAACTTTCTTTCTGCACAAAGACACTAGCTAACAACCGCAAACATCCTCTTACATGTGCCTTTTCTTTGTGATCCGTCAAACAACGAAGGTGTTCTTACTGAATGTGTGTATCTTATGCAAGATGACCCACCTTCAATGTGACTCTTAAAAGTACGGCACCCCATTTCACATGTATGTAAATTTAGGGATTCATGTATGAAATATGTGAGGTACATGGCTCTCTCACATGTTTCATTCAAGCTTATACACTATAACAGTTCTGATTTTTCATCTCTCACTTGGTTTACCCTTCAGGCTAGCAAAATCTTTATCATGTTTGAATTTCTATGACGTTTTTACTAGCAAGTAACTGTATATAAACTCAATTATTGTTTAATAACGTTTATGTATGTATATTTGTGTGTCCAT
>NC_090741.1:130689813-130692313 GCF_036898095.1 Palaemon carinicauda | reverse complement strand
CTCATGAAAATAAAAGCAGGGTAAATAATATTTTGGTCACCTTTACAAGCATTATCTTCCAGCAAGAGTGTCTTAATTTACCGAGAACAAAAAGGTAAACTACTTTCTTTAGCTTCAGTGAAACAGTTTTTAATTACTTTTTTTTTAATGCAAAACACATCCGTCAAAAGGGTTGGCTTCTCCTCTGGACAATGAAATGATAGAGTCATCTGATTTAAGTAAAACAGGAACTGCTGTGTTAATATGAAAGGAGATTCGAGGACAGCTCATGATTTTTGTTCCTGGATTTTACAAGAAAGAGTTATTTTATGGTCGATTTGGTTTTCTCGTCAGCTGAATCAGTATCTCTCTATGCAGTACCTCTTAGCTAAATATATTTATTCAAGTCAAATATTAGAGGTTTTTTGTTTTCCATATAAGCTCGTCTACAATCGTCATTTAACCATCTTGAATCTTTTAATCAGTATTTTAAGACACTAGAAGGGATAGTTTTATGACCTGAATCTCATGGCATCCACATTCATATGTACACTACAATCATTCCCCTTAGTAACATATTTAAAAATTGTTGCGTTTTTAAAACTTGAAGTAGCTTATATGAGCACCTCATCATAAAAAGCAAGATTTTTTAGTAGAATAGAATAGCAAACTAACTAAAGGTAACTGTGATATTTCTAGTATTGCCATGTAGTGTACGAATATCATTATACATAAGACGACCCTGTCAAAGTCTAGATTGTACTGGTCCTAAATTTTGCTTTATATCTCTAAACGGAATACAAACTATAAACAAATAAAGGAGACTTATCACACTTGAAAACAAACTTAACAATAATAAAGAAATATATTTACATTACTACCGGCATATAAATAGAAAAAGAAATAAATATAACTCGTAGACAAAAGACAAAATATTGGATAAAACTGATTACCATGGCAGAGACAACACTCTTGTTAGGATAGCCACTTCAACTGATGAAATAATTGTAATGATGCGTTTGAAAATTAATACCTAATAACAAGATAAAGGAACAGATATGGAACATTCAACTTCTTGATAAACCAATAGACATCAATGGTCATTTTATTTAACCTGCCTAACACACGTTTTGAAAAACAAAAGAGAGATAAAACTGTATTGTTTACCGTCAAGCTAGAGAACTCTAACGGTCTAACCCAACAGAGTGGAAAACAATTGTGCAGAAGCTATGGCACTACTCAAAACTAGTGAACAATGGTTTAGTTTTGGATTGTCCTTCTGATTTTTTACTCAAGTAAAATTCGATATAGACTGCAAATCTAACTGTTTTTTACAAAAGTATTAATAATAGGTTGTAAAATAACTGCATAATATTGTAAACTAAAACTTTCTTACCTTGTTGATTTTAGCAGAATCAGTGAATCCATAATTTTTCGTACAAAATAAAAACGATATATCAGTGTAATAAAGATAAACACCTATCCTTTGATGAAATTAAAACTCATATACTCTTACATGATGAGAGGTGAATTATTTCTGCCAAATGTTGAAAGAAAGTTATCCGTTGTTCAACCGAAATATTTTATAAGAAAATGTAAATAATTGGTGGAATAAACCAATATATAGAGAAATATTGTTTTAATATAACCCCGAAGTCTTGGCTACAAAGGATAGATTATTTATGATGAAGTTACGGACAGTTATCTCTGCAGTAATTTTGGGAAGCATGAAAAAAATATGCAATTAGTTAATTTTTGAATGATTAAAACAATAATTGTGAATTATTTCAAAACGTTTCTGAGCAAGGTTTGAAAATGCATTCAGTAAATTTTCTGAAGATTCTAAAACTGAATTTCTATGCCTGTTCACAAAAAAAAAAAAAAAGCAATTTTATTAATTAACGAATAAATGACTGAGGTCAGGTATCATCATAAACTTATGCACTTGGCGGATGAGTTAAGTGTGATTTCATATAAGAAAAATGTTATAACAAAAGTTATATTTTCAAACTCTCTTAAGGTTGAATGCCTTTTATACAATGCTGAAAAATATGTTAATTTCGAGAAAAAATCCTTACATTTGTGCTAATATGATTTCCTTACTAAAGAAAAGAAAGAAGTGGAAAGTAAAACCTAAATATATATTTTTGAAAAAAAAAATAATGTGTAAAACTGTACTTTTTTATGTGATTGTTGGAATTACGATTGTTAATAGTAACGGAGGAGAAAGTGAAAGTGTTGAAGGAGGAATGGAGGTTGACTGGAGGCATGTCTACATCAGGACAATGATTCGAAAGTTTCCACACAGTTTGGAATCTTCTTCCAAATTGGGGAATTTGTCAACAAATGGTGTGCTATCAAATTTTTCAAACTGTTTCCAAGGTGTGTGGAGACTGTTTGCGAACTTTACAAAGCGGTTTTAAAAAAAAAATTTCAGGTGAATATGTTTCCATTTTAGGATGAGAAACACTGTGTGTATGAGTGAGTGCGTGCGGGGCGAATGTAACGATGAATCAGTATT
>NC_090741.1:130664813-130684813 GCF_036898095.1 Palaemon carinicauda | reverse complement strand
TATATATATATATATATATATATATATATATATATATATATATAATATATATATATATATATATATATATATATATATATATATATATATATATATATATATATATATATATATATATATATATATATATATATATATATATATATATACATATATATATATAATATATATATATATATATATATATATATATATATATATATATATACATATATATATAATATATATATATATATATATATATACATATATATATAATATATATATAGAGAGAGAGAGAGAGAGAGAGAGAGAGAGAGAGAGAGAGAGAGAGAGAGAGAGAGAGAGAGAGAGAGAGAGAGAAAGAGAGGATTACAGGTGAAGATCCTATATATGGTGTGCAGCAGGGTCCAAAACACATCAGTAAAAAGGCCATAATTTATTTAGGAAACGTTTCGAACATTGCAATGTTCATTATCAATCTGTAAAAGATATAAATATAAAATTCTTAAAATTTATACAATAATTTAAAACAAAATAGTAAAAGAATATTAAAACATTATTGATTTTATAACAGAAAATTGTAAAAAACTAAAACATTGAAACATAGAGAACCAGTGCTCACCAAGCCATCCATAGGAAAAGGCGAAGAACGAATGAGTAAGAATTGTTACCCATCAACGACTTCAGTTATGCTAAGTAAAGAGGAGAAGCGGAGGCGTTAGAGTTTAAAGAAGGAACAAGGCATTTAATGTATAATGATTCAAGGGTAGTTAAAAATTCGCTATGTTTTGTCCCACCAATAATTGAAAAATGTTTTTTGTTTACTTGGGTTTTGCAAATGGCGGCATGATTCCTTATATTAGAAAATTCTGGGTTACCAAGTCTCTGACCAGTTCTGAAGCTGTATCCCCTATGGCTACAGTATCTCACCTGCAACAACCTTCGGCAAGATCCAACATAGATACCGGAACATCCCGGGCACTTGAATTTATAAATGATGTTGGACCTCAATAAGGTCTGCAGTTTTTCTTTGTAGCCAAAAAATACATTAATTTTGAGTGGATTGCTTGGGATTAGTTGGATGTTAAGGCAGCCGAACTCTTTTTCTATTATTTGTTTAAGTTTGATGGAAAACTTGTTGTCAGATTGGTAAGGAATTGTAGCGAAAATATTTTTCTTTTTTACATTATACGATGGTACTAGAGTAGAGAAATGTCGTGAGAGGAGCTTGTTAATAACCTTGTAAACCATATTTTCAGGGTAAGAGTTTTGCTTGAAAAAATTAACCATAAATAAAATCTCCTTATGAAAGAGTGACCAACTCGAGGAATAACGCAGAGCCCTATAAACAAGTGTGTATATAGCATTTAGTTTAAAATTAAAAAAACAAGAACTATAAAAATTGTTGGCAAGTCCAGTGTATGTCTTTTTCCGATACACAGATGTTATAAATTCACCATTGTCCCTGCTTACGTTAATGTCTAAAAAAGGTAGAGAGTTGTTTTCTTTTTCCATAGTAAACTTCATATTTAGGTGTTGAATATTTATATGGCTTAAAAACATTTCACTATGCCATGGTTATTTAAATAACACAAAAGTGTCATCAACATATCTTCTATAATACACTGGCTTACAAGAGTCTGGAAAACTATTTAAAAAATTTTCTTCAAAAGATGACATAAAAATATTTGCAAACAAAGGCCCTAAGGGGGAACCCATGGAAACTCCATCGACCTGCGAATAGAGTTGGCCATTAAAAACA
Organism: Palaemon carinicauda; assembly: GCF_036898095.1. Classification (NCBI taxonomy): domain Eukaryota; kingdom Metazoa; phylum Arthropoda; class Malacostraca; order Decapoda; family Palaemonidae; genus Palaemon; species Palaemon carinicauda. Next base: position 130,683,069 of record NC_090741.1, on the reverse strand, counting down.
AACATGGAGTCTTGCACAGCAAGCTCAAGAAAAGTCTTAAAATAATGTCTGTTAAAACCATGAAAAATAATTTGATCGTCATAAAAAATCTTATCTAAAATAATATTAATGGTTTCATTGAGTGGAATATTTGTAAAAAGAGATTCTACATCGAAATTTGTCATATGTAGATCACCATCTTGTAAAACTATTTGTTGTTGAAACTCATAGCCATTTTTTAGTGAGAACTGGTTGCTTGAGAAATTACCAAGTAAAAAGACAAGGTGTTTTGATATTTTATAAGCCGGGTTGTTATAGGCTGCCATAATAGGTCTGATAGGAACTCCTTCCTTATGTATCTTTGGTAGTCCATATAGAATGCTAAAAGAGGAACCAGTCACAAACAGTTGTTGATACGTTGTTTCATTTAAGATACCTTCATTTTTTAGTTTCCTCAAAAATCTGTTAATTTTGTCTTCTCTCTTGTAAATGTCCAAAAAATTTGGTTCACCATGTAACTTAAATTTAGTTTGTTCAGCAAGAATATTATTAACCTTATCAATATAGTCTGTTTTATTGAGCAGTACAACACCTTTACCCTTATCTGGTATACAAATAACCAAACTGTCTCGTTTGCCCAATTTTTGTAAGATACTTAAATCCTCCTTCCTGAAAAACGGTGTCCAAGACACTCTTAACTTAGTGTAAGTTTTATGTAAAAGAAAAGACAACTTATGTTGCAAACCACTTGGATCATTGATCAGATTTAAGCCCTTGAGTCGTTGAAAAAGCATTTCGAAAGGAAAGTAGAAGTCTGCATACTTAGGTCTGTAGGAAGGCAAATTGAAATCCAGAGCCAAATGATAACAAAAATTCCTCTCTTTTGGAGAGAACATAGTTAGACAGATTAAAAATACAATAGTTTCTTTTATTAAAATTAGGAGTAACAACACCTAGTGCTTTAAGTTTTTTTGATGACGTAGTTGTACAGACGAGACATAATTATTTACAAAATCATTATAAAGTTTCTGATAAATAAAACGGTCAATAATAGATAAATCCTGAAAAAGTTGTTCTCGTAGGCGACAAACATTAGTACTTGCATTTTCAATAAGTTTCTGTTTCGTTTCAATCTCCTTCTTAAGTAGTTCGTCCAAGTCATTCTTGTAAAATTCGGTGTGATATAGCGAGGTCTTGTAGAGCCTGAACCTAACAAACTTAGGGTGTACTCCATTTAAAAGACAATACTGCAAGAAATCCAAATCACACTTGGCTTTTTCCTCCCTCAAAGTCGATTTCTCCAACCTTCTCGAGGTAGCCAGGGTCACTGGTGGATAGCGATATTGAAGTAGTTGCGAAAAGTGCTGAAAACGGCGACATCTCAGCCTAAACGTGAAGAGAAAGACGAACAGAAGTCGATGCAACATCACGGACGTATCAGAGGATTACAGGTGAAGATCCTATATATGGTGTGCAGCAGGGTCCAAAACACATCAGTAAAAAGGCCATAATTTATTAAGGAAACGTTTCGAACATTGCAATGTTCATTATCAATCTGTAAAAGATATAAATATAAAATTCTTAAAATTTATACAATAATTTAAAACAAAATAGTAAAAGAATATTAAAACATTATTGATTTTATAACAGAAAATCGTGAAAAACTAAAACATTGAAACATAAGAGAACCAGTGCTCACCAAGCCATCCATAGGAAAAGGCGAAGAACGAATGAGTAAGAATTTTTACCCTTCAACGACTTCAGTTATGCTAAGAAAAGAGGAGAATCGGAGGCGTTAGAGTTTAAAGAAGGAACAAGGCGTTTAATGTATAATGATTCAAGGGTAGTTAAAAATTCGCTATGTTTTGTCCCACCAATAATTGAAAAATGTTTTTTGTTTACTTGGGTTTTGCAAATGGCGGCATGATTCCTTATATTAGAAAATTCTGGGTTACCAAGTCTCTGACCAGTTCTGAAGCTGTATCCCATATGGCTACAGTATCTCACCTGCAACAACCTTCGGCAAGATCCAACATAGATACCGGGACATCCCGGGCACTTGAATTTATAAATGATGTTGGACCTCATGAAAGTCTGCAGTTTGTCTTTGTAGCCAAAAAATACATTAATTTTGAGTGGATTGATTGGGATTAGTTGGATGTTAAGGCAGCCGAACTCTTTTTCTATTATTTGTTTAAGTTTGATGGAAAACTTGTTGTCAGATTGGTAAGGAATTGTAGCGAAAATATTTTTCTTTTTTACATTATACGATGGTACTAGAGTGGAGAAATGTCGTGAGAGGAGCTTGTTAATAACCTTGTAAACCATATTTTCAGGGTAAGAGTTTTGCTTGAAAAAATTAACCAAAAATAAAATCTCCTTATGAAAAAGTGACCAACTCGAGGAATAACGCAGAGCCCAATAAACAAGTGTGTATATAGCATTTAGTTTAAAATTTAAAAAACAAGAACTATAAAAATTGTTGGCAAGTCCAGTGTATGTCTTTTTCCGATACACAGATGTTATAAATTCACCATTGTCTCTGCTTACGTTCATGTCTGAAAAAGGTAGAGAGTTATTTTTTTCTTTTTCCATAGTAAACTTCATATTTAGGTGTTGAATATTTATATGGCTTAAAAACATTTCACTATGCCATGGTTGTTTAAATAACACAAAAGTGTCATCAACATATCTTCTATAATACACTGGCTTACAAGAGTCTGGACAACTATTTAAAAAAATTTCTTCAAAAGATGACATAAAAATATTTTCAAACAAAGGCCCTAAGGGGGAACCCATGGCAACTTCATCGACCTGCGAATAGAGTTGGCCATTAAAAACAAACATGGAGTCTTGCACAGCAAGCTCAAGAAAAGTATTAAAATAATGTCTGTTAAAACCATGAAAAATAATTTGATCGTCATAAAAAATCTTATCTAAAATAATATTAATGGTTTCATTGAGTGGAACATTTGTAAAAAGAGATTCTACATCGAAACTTGTCATATGTAGATGACCATCTTGTAAAACTATTTGTTGTTGAAACTCATAGCCTTTTTTAGTGAGAACTGGTTGCTTGAGAAATTACCAAGTAAAGAGACAAGGTGTTTTGATATTTTATAAGCCGGGTTGTTATAGGCTGCCATAATAGGTCTGATAGGAACTCCTTCCTTATGTATCTTTGGTAGTCCATATAGAATGCTAAAAGAGGAACTAGTCACAAACAGTTGTTGATACGTTGTTTCATTTAAGATACCTTCATTTTTTAGTTTCCTCCAAAATCTGTTAATTTTTTCTTCTCTCTTGTAAATGTCCAAAAAATTTGGTTCACCATGTAACTTAAATTTACTTTGGTCAGCAAGAATATTATTAACCTTATCAATATAGTCTGTTTTATTGAGCAGTACAACACCTTTACCCTTATCTGGTTTACAAATAACCAAACTGTCTAGTTTGCCCAATTTTTGTAAGATACTTAAATCCTCCTTCCTGAAAAACGGTGTCCAAGACACTCTTAACTTAGTGTAAGTTTTATGTAAAAGAAAAGACAACTTATGTTGCAAACCACTTAGGACATTGATCAGATTTAAGCCCTTGAGTCGTTGAAAAAGCATTTCGAAAGGAAAGTAGAAGTCTGCATACTTAGGTCTCTAGGAGGGCAAATTGAAATCCAAGCCAAATGATAACAAAAATTCCTCTCTTTTGGAGATAACATAGTTAGACAGATTAAAAATACAATAGTTTCTTTTATTAAAATTAGGAGTAACAACACCTAGTGCTTTAAGTTTTTTTTTTGATGACGTAGTTGTACAGACGAGACATAATTATTTACAAAATCATTATAAAGTTTCTGATAAATAAAACGGTCAATAATAGATAAATCCTGAAAAAGTTGTTCTCGTAGGCGACAAACATTAGTACTTGCATTTTCAATAAGTTTCTGTTTCGTTTCAATCTCCTTCTTAAGTAGTTCGTCCAAGGCATTCTTGTAAAATTCGGTGTGATATAGCGAGGTCTTGTAGAGCCTGAACCTAACAAACTTAGGGTGTACTCCATTTAAAAGACAATACTGCAAGAAATCCAAATCACACTTGGCTTTTTCCTCCCTCAAAGTCGATTTCTCCAACCTTCTCGAGGTAGCCAGGGTCACTGGTGGATAGCGATATTGAAGTAGTTGCGAAAAGTGCTGAAAACGGCGACATCTCAGCCTAAACGTGAAGAGAAAGACGAACAGAAGTCGATGCAACATCACGGACGTATCAGAGGATTACAGGTGAAGATCCTATATATGGTGTGCAGCAGGGTCCAAAACACATCAGTAAAAAGGCCATAATTTATTAAGGAAACGTTTCGAACATTGCAATGTTCATTATCAATCTGTAAAAGATATAAATATAAAATTCTTAAAATTTATACAATAATTTAAAACAAAATAGTAAAAGAATATTAAAACATTATTGATTTTATAACAGAAAATCGTGAAAAACTAAAACATTGAAACATAAGAGAACCAGTGCTCACCAAGCCATCCATAGGAAAAGGCGAAGAACGAATGAGTAAGAATTTTTACCCTTCAACGACTTCAGTTATGCTAAGAAAAGAGGAGAATCGGAGGCGTTAGAGTTTAAAGAAGGAACAAGGCGTTTAATGTATAATGATTCAAGGGTAGTTAAAAATTCGCTATGTTTTGTCCCACCAATAATTGAAAAATGTTTTTTGTTTACTTGGGTTTTGCAAATGGCGGCATGATTCCTTATATTAGAAAATTCTGGGTTACCAAGTCTCTGACCAGTTCTGAAGCTGTATCCCATATGGCTACAGTATCTCACCTGCAACAACCTTCGGCAAGATCCAACATAGATACCGGGACATCCCGGGCACTTGAATTTATAAATGATGTTGGACCTCATGAAAGTCTGCAGTTTGTCTTTGTAGCCAAAAAATACATTAATTTTGAGTGGATTGATTGGGATTAGTTGGATGTTAAGGCAGCCGAACTCTTTTTCTATTATTTGTTTAAGTTTGATGGAAAACTTGTTGTCAGATTGGTAAGGAATTGTAGCGAAAATATTTTTCTTTTTTACATTATACGATGGTACTAGAGTGGAGAAATGTCGTGAGAGGAGCTTGTTAATAACCTTGTAAACCATATTTTCAGGGTAAGAGTTTTGCTTGAAAAAATTAACCAAAAATAAAATCTCCTTATGAAAAAGTGACCAACTCGAGGAATAACGCAGAGCCCAATAAACAAGTGTGTATATAGCATTTAGTTTAAAATTTAAAAAACAAGAACTATAAAAATTGTTGGCAAGTCCAGTGTATGTCTTTTTCCGATACACAGATGTTATAAATTCACCATTGTCTCTGCTTACGTTCATGTCTGAAAAAGGTAGAGAGTTATTTTTTTCTTTTTCCATAGTAAACTTCATATTTAGGTGTTGAATATTTATATGGCTTAAAAACATTTCACTATGCCATGGTTGTTTAAATAACACAAAAGTGTCATCAACATATCTTCTATAATACACTGGCTTACAAGAGTCTGGACAACTATTTAAAAAAATTTCTTCAAAAGATGACATAAAAATATTTTCAAACAAAGGCCCTAAGGGGGAACCCATGGCAACTTCATCGACCTGCGAATAGAGTTGGCCATTAAAAACAAACATGGAGTCTTGCACAGCAAGCTCAAGAAAAGTATTAAAATAATGTCTGTTAAAACCATGAAAAATAATTTGATCGTCATAAAAAATCTTATCTAAAATAATATTAATGGTTTCATTGAGTGGAACATTTGTAAAAAGAGATTCTACATCGAAACTTGTCATATGTAGATGACCATCTTGTAAAACTATTTGTTGTTGAAACTCATAGCCTTTTTTAGTGAGAACTGGTTGCTTGAGAAATTACCAAGTAAAGAGACAAGGTGTTTTGATATTTTATAAGCCGGGTTGTTATAGGCTGCCATAATAGGTCTGATAGGAACTCCTTCCTTATGTATCTTTGGTAGTCCATATAGAATGCTAAAAGAGGAACTAGTCACAAACAGTTGTTGATACGTTGTTTCATTTAAGATACCTTCATTTTTTAGTTTCCTCCAAAATCTGTTAATTTTTTCTTCTCTCTTGTAAATGTCCAAAAAATTTGGTTCACCATGTAACTTAAATTTACTTTGGTCAGCAAGAATATTATTAACCTTATCAATATAGTCTGTTTTATTGAGCAGTACAACACCTTTACCCTTATCTGGTTTACAAATAACCAAACTGTCTAGTTTGCCCAATTTTTGTAAGATACTTAAATCCTCCTTCCTGAAAAACGGTGTCCAAGACACTCTTAACTTAGTGTAAGTTTTATGTAAAAGAAAAGACAACTTATGTTGCAAACCACTTAGGACATTGATCAGATTTAAGCCCTTGAGTCGTTGAAAAAGCATTTCGAAAGGAAAGTAGAAGTCTGCATACTTAGGTCTCTAGGAGGGCAAATTGAAATCCAAGCCAAATGATAACAAAAATTCCTCTCTTTTGGAGATAACATAGTTAGACAGATTAAAAATACAATAGTTTCTTTTATTAAAATTAGGAGTAACAACACCTAGTGCTTTAAGTTTTTTTTTTGATGACGTAGTTGTACAGACGAGACATAATTATTTACAAAATCATTATAAAGTTTCTGATAAATAAAACGGTCAATAATAGATAAATCCTGAAAAAGTTGTTCTCGTAGGCGACAAACATTAGTACTTGCATTTTCAATAAGTTTCTGTTTCGTTTCAATCTCCTTCTTAAGTAGTTCGTCCAAGGCATTCTTGTAAAATTCGGTGTGATATAGCGAGGTCTTGTAGAGCCTGAACCTAACAAACTTAGGGTGTACTCCATTTAAAAGACAATACTGCAAGAAATCCAAATCACACTTGGCTTTTTCCTCCCTCAAAGTCGATTTCTCCAACCTTCTCGAGGTAGCCAGGGTCACTGGTGGATAGCGATGTTGAAGGAGTTGCGAAAAGTGCTGAAAACAGCGACATCTCAGCCTAAACGCGAAGAGAAAGACGAACAGAAGTCGATGCAACATCACGGACGTATCAGAGGATTACAGGTGAAGATCCTATATATGGTGTGCAGCATGGTCCAAAACACATCAGTAAAAAGGCCATCATTTATTAAGGAAACGTTTCGAACATTGCAATGTTCATTATCAATCTGTAAAAGATATAAATATAAAATTCTTAAAATTTATACAATAATTTAAAACAAAATAGTAAAAGAATATTAAAACATTATTGATTTTATAACAGAAAATCGTGAAAAACTAAAACATTGAAACATAAGAGAACCAGTGCTCACCAAGCCATCCATAGGAAAAGGCGAAGAACGAATGAGTAAGAATTTTTACCCTTCAACGACTTCAGTTATGCTAAGAAAAGAGGAGAATCGGAGGCGTTAGAGTTTAAAGAAGGAACAAGGCGTTTAATGTATAATGATTCAAGGGTAGTTAAAAATTCGCTATGTTTTGTCCCACCAATAATTGAAAAATGTTTTTTGTTTACTTGGGTTTTGCAAATGGCGGCATGATTCCTTATATTAGAAAATTCTGGGTTACCAAGTCTCTGACCAGTTCTGAAGCTGTATCCCATATGGCTACAGTATCTCACCTGCAACAACCTTCGGCAAGATCCAACATAGATACCGGGACATCCCGGGCACTTGAATTTATAAATGATGTTGGACCTCATGAAAGTCTGCAGTTTGTCTTTGTAGCCAAAAAATACATTAATTTTGAGTGGATTGATTGGGATTAGTTGGATGTTAAGGCAGCCGAACTCTTTTTCTATTATTTGTTTAAGTTTGATGGAAAACTTGTTGTCAGATTGGTAAGGAATTGTAGCGAAAATATTTTTCTTTTTTACATTATACGATGGTACTAGAGTGGAGAAATGTCGTGAGAGGAGCTTGTTAATAACCTTGTAAACCATATTTTCAGGGTAAGAGTTTTGCTTGAAAAAATTAACCAAAAATAAAATCTCCTTATGAAAAAGTGACCAACTCGAGGAATAACGCAGAGCCCAATAAACAAGTGTGTATATAGCATTTAGTTTAAAATTTAAAAAACAAGAACTATAAAAATTGTTGGCAAGTCCAGTGTATGTCTTTTTCCGATACACAGATGTTATAAATTCACCATTGTCTCTGCTTACGTTCATGTCTGAAAAAGGTAGAGAGTTATTTTTTTCTTTTTCCATAGTAAACTTCATATTTAGGTGTTGAATATTTATATGGCTTAAAAACATTTCACTATGCCATGGTTGTTTAAATAACACAAAAGTGTCATCAACATATCTTCTATAATACACTGGCTTACAAGAGTCTGGACAACTATTTAAAAAAATTTCTTCAAAAGATGACATAAAAATATTTTCAAACAAAGGCCCTAAGGGGGAACCCATGGCAACTTCATCGACCTGCGAATAGAGTTGGCCATTAAAAACAAACATGGAGTCTTGCACAGCAAGCTCAAGAAAAGTATTAAAATAATGTCTGTTAAAACCATGAAAAATAATTTGATCGTCATAAAAAATCTTATCTAAAATAATATTAATGGTTTCATTGAGTGGAACATTTGTAAAAAGAGATTCTACATCGAAACTTGTCATATGTAGATGACCATCTTGTAAAACTATTTGTTGTTGAAACTCATAGCCTTTTTTAGTGAGAACTGGTTGCTTGAGAAATTACCAAGTAAAGAGACAAGGTGTTTTGATATTTTATAAGCCGGGTTGTTATAGGCTGCCATAATAGGTCTGATAGGAACTCCTTCCTTATGTATCTTTGGTAGTCCATATAGAATGCTAAAAGAGGAACTAGTCACAAACAGTTGTTGATACGTTGTTTCATTTAAGATACCTTCATTTTTTAGTTTCCTCCAAAATCTGTTAATTTTTTCTTCTCTCTTGTAAATGTCCAAAAAATTTGGTTCACCATGTAACTTAAATTTACTTTGGTCAGCAAGAATATTATTAACATTATCAATATAGTCTGTTTTATTGAGCAGTACAACACCTTTACCCTTATCTGGTTTACAAATAACCAAACTGTCTAGTTTGCCCAATTTTTGTAAGATACTTAAATCCTCCTTCCTGAAAAACGGTGTCCAAGACACTCTTAACTTAGTGTAAGTTTTATGTAAAAGAAAAGACAACTTATGTTGCAAACCACTTAGGACATTGATCAGATTTAAGCCCTTGAGTCGTTGAAAAAGCATTTCGAAAGGAAAGTAGAAGTCTGCATACTTAGGTCTCTAGGAGGGCAAATTGAAATCCAAGCCAAATGATAACAAAAATTCCTCTCTTTTGGAGATAACATAGTTAGACAGATTAAAAATACAATAGTTTCTTTTATTAAAATTAGGAGTAACAACACCTAGTGCTTTAAGTTTTTTTTTTGATGACGTAGTTGTACAGACGAGACATAATTATTTACAAAATCATTATAAAGTTTCTGATAAATAAAACGGTCAATAATAGATAAATCCTGAAAAAGTTGTTCTCGTAGGCGACAAACATTAGTACTTGCATTTTCAATAAGTTTCTGTTTCGTTTCAATCTCCTTCTTAAGTAGTTCGTCCAAGGCATTCTTGTAAAATTCGGTGTGATATAGCGAGGTCTTGTAGAGCCTGAACCTAACAAACTTAGGGTGTACTCCATTTAAAAGACAATACTGCAAGAAATCCAAATCACACTTGGCTTTTTCCTCCCTCAAAGTCGATTTCTCCAACCTTCTCGAGGTAGCCAGGGTCACTGGTGGATAGCGATGTTGAAGGAGTTGCGAAAAGTGCTGAAAACAGCGACATCTCAGCCTAAACGCGAAGAGAAAGACGAACAGAAGTCGATGCAACATCACGGACGTATCAGAGGATTACAGGTGAAGATCCTATATATGGTGTGCAGCATGGTCCAAAACACATCAGTAAAAAGGCCATCATTTATTAAGGAAACGTTTCGAACATTGCAATGTTCATTATCAATCTGTAAAAGATATAAACATAAAATTCTTAAAATTTATACAATAATTTAAAACAAAATAGTAAAAGAATATTAAAACCTTATTGATTTTATAACAGAAAATCGTGAAAAACTAAAACATTGAAACATAAGAGAACCAGTGCTCACCAAGCCATCCATAGGAAAAGGCGAAGAACGAATGAGTAAGAATTGTTACCCATCAACGACTTCAGTTATGCTAAGAAAAGAGGAGAAGCGGAGGCGTTAGAGTTTAAAGAAGGAACAAGGCGTTTAATGTATAATGATTCAAGGGTAGTTAAAAATTCGCTATGTTTTGTCCCACCAATAATTGAAAAATGTTTTTTGTTTACTTGGGTTTTGCAAATGGCGGCATGATTCCTTATATTAGAAAATTCTGGGTTACCAAGTCTCTGACCAGTTCTGAAGCTGTATCTCATATGGCTACAGTATCTCACCTGCAACAACCTTCGGCAAGATCCAACATAGATACAGGGACATCCCGGGCACTTGAATTTATAAATGATGTTGGACCTCATGAAGGTCTGCAGTTTGTCTTTGTAGCCAAAAAATACATTAATTTTGAGTGGATTGATTGGGATTAGTTGGATGTTAAGGCAGCCGAACTCTTTTTCTATTATTTGTTTAAGTTTGATGGAAAACTTGTCAGATTGGTAAGGAATTGTAGCGAAAATATTTTTCTTTTTTACATTATACGATGGTACTAGAGTAGAGAAATGTCGTGAAAGGAGCTTGTTAATAACCTTGTAAACCATATTTTCAGGGTAAGAGTTTTGCTTGAAAAAATTAACCATAAATAAAATCTCCTTATGAAAGAGTGACCAACTCGAGGAATAACGCAGAGCCCTATAAACAAGTGTGTATATAGCATTTAGTTTAAAATTTAAAAAACAAGAACTATAAAAATTGTTGGCAAGTCCAGTGTATGTCTTTTTCCGATACACAGATGTTATAAATTCACCATTGTCTCTGCTTACGTTAATGTCTAAAAAAGGTAGAGAGTTGTTGTTTTCCTTTTCCATAGTAAACTTCATATTTAGGTGTTGAATATTTATATGGCTTAAAAACAATTCACTATGCCATGGTTGTTTAAATAACGCAAAAGTGTCATCAACATATCTTCTATAATACACTGGCTTACAAGAGTCTGGACAACTATTTAAAAAATTTTCTTCAAAAGATGATATAAAAATATCTGCAAACAAAGGCCTTAACCCTGGATAGGTACGCTCCTCGTACACCCCTTTAAGGGTATACTCGGACGCGAGCGACCCCGACGCCAAAAAAAATTCTTGAAAAATCAGTTTTTGCAGTAACCTCCTTTTTTCTTTTGCCAAAAAAAACGTAAAAGAATGCTTAAAACAACTGTAAAGATAAATACTACTCATCTGCAGAAAAACTATTCATTATAAATATTTTAAAAAATTAAGTAGAAAAAAAGACCTTACATAAAAATTCATAAAAAAAATTTATACATATATACATAAATCCTTTTAGGAATTGATTCTTGAATGTTTAGGACACATCTTGATGTATTTTGGATGAAGTCAGACCCATGGAGGTGAAGATCTGAAATGAGAAAAAAAGGGTAACTTTTTTTGGCCAAAAAAATTTGTCCAAATTTCATGAATTTTTTTTTGGGTACCCAAATGAAATAGGAAGTGGCTAATTTTTTTAGGGAATAAACATATGTTATCTTAAAATAGAAATATGTAAAAAGATCTTCATTATTTTGTAAATTACATTTATATTAGGGGCCATATCTAAAGGTAATTTTTTGAGTACTTAGAAATTTCGTAAAAAAATACATATATTTAATTTATAATATGATATTTATACAGGTAAAAATATACCAAAATATCACAAATTCTATAGGGAACAAGAATATATATAGATAGGGCAACTTACGCTTCGGATATGTCCACAAAATGATCGCCAACCACACTGCCTCAGACTCCCTAATCTGCCACTTGAAATGTAGGAAGGGTATGTCAATTTCAAGGTGTTATTTACTAATCTAATTATTCTTGGATATGCATAAAAATTGTATGGTGGGTTGCTGGATAATTGTCGATTATTTTACGACTATAAAATTAAAATTCTGACCCAAAAAAAATTTTTTGAAGGGAAATAAAATCGAAAAAAAAATGTAAAAGAATATAATATTTTAGCTAAAAAAATTTGATGATATTCAATCAAAAAATAAGTAAACAAAATTTTCCGACAAATAAACATCTAGAGGAATCATTACTCTGTGATAGTTCCTTAGTACGTAGTAATTATGAAAGAAATGGGAAAAAACGAAAAAATGGCAATCACAGGAAAATCGAACACATACCTATATATACGCCATATCTGGCTAAAAATAAAGATAGGCATGGGTAGCCAGATCATCTAGAAACACTTTCCAACACTATAAAAATACAAGTTTTGCGACACTACTTGCCAATTCCTTACAGTAACATGACTAAGCAAAAAAATGCAAAACAAATAAAAAGGGGCACTCGCGGAAAAATGGCCATTCTAATATACGTTATTTCAGAAAAAAAAAATTTCAGCCATGTGCTAGGCAAATCATCAAGGCACATTTTCCGACAAATAAACATATAAATGAATCATTACTCTGTGATAGTTCCTTAGTACGTAGTAATTTTGAAAGAAATGGGAAAAAACGAAAAAATGGCAATCAGGAAAATCGAACACATACCTATATATACGCCATATCTGGCTAAAAAAAAAGATAGGCATGGGTAGCCAGATCATCTAGAAACACTTTCCAACACTATAAAAATATAAGTTTTGCGACACTTCTTGCCAATTCCTTACGGTAACATGACTAAGCAAAAAAATGCAAAACAAATAAAAAGGGGCACTCGCGGAAAAATGGCCAACATTTTATTATACGCATTTCAGAAAAAAAAATTTCAGCCACGTGCTAGGCAAACCATCAAGGCACATTTTCCGACAAATAAACATCTAAATGAATCATTACTCTGTGATAGTTCCTTAGTACGTAGTAATTTTGAAAGAAATGGGAAAAAACGAAAATATGGCAATCACAGGAAAATCGAACACATACCTATATATACGCTATATCTGGCTAAAAAAAATAGGCATGGGTAGCCAGATCATCTAGAAACACTTTCCAACACTATGAAAATATAAGTTTTTCGACACTACTTGCCAATTCCTTACGGTAACATGACTAAGCAAAACAAATAAAAAGGGGCACTTGCGGAAAAATGCCCAACATTCTAATATACGGAATCTCAGATAAAAAAAAAGACATGCACGTGTTAGCCCAACCATCAAGGCACACTTTCTAACACATAAACATGAAAAAATAATCAATAATATACGGCAATTCCTTACTACGTAGTAAATTTTTACAAATATTGAAAAAAAACAGAAATTGGCAACCGCAGTTAAATACCCAATATACCAATAACTACGACGTATCTGACAAAAACAAAGTCACGCATGGGTAGCCAGATCATCTAGACACACTTTCCAACACTAAAAAAGCAAAAGTTTTACGACACTATTTGGCAATATCTTACGGAAAAATTACTTGGCAAAAAAATGAAAAAAAATGAAAAAGGGGCACTCGCGGTAAAATGCCCAACATTCTAATATACGGCATCTCAGATAAAAAAAAAAAAGACATGCACGTGTTAGCCCAACCATCAAGGCACACTTTCTAACACATAAACATGAAAAAAAAAATCAATAATATACGGTAATTCCTTACTACGTAGTAAATTTTTACAAATATTGAAAAAAATCAGAAATTGGCAACCGCAGTTAAATACCCAATATACCAATAACTAGGTCGTATCTGACAAAAGCAAAGTCACGCATGGGTAGCCAGATCATCTAGACACACTTTCCAACACTAAAAAAGCAAAAGTTTTACGACACTATTTGGCAATATCTTACGGAAAAATGACTTGGCAAAAAAATGAAAAAAAAAATGAAAAAGGGGCACTCGCGGTAAAATGGTCCTCGTGGTGATGAACGACATTTTAACTAAAAAAAAAATCATGCACATGGTAGCCAAACAATCCACCAAGACTTTCCACAACTGATAACCTATACAAGTTGCACCATTCTACGACAATTTCATAATACGTAATAACTTTGACAATTATGCAAATTACCTTAGAAGGGTAAACTCGGTCGCGCTCGACCCCGACGAGTCTCAGAAATCGGGGAAGGAGTACAGCTACAGCAATGCACATCTGGACATTACTAGAGCGTGTAGGCGAGACACCTACTGCAGGTCGATCACCCACAAATTCAGTCACGGGGGTGAGTCACATGAGAAAAACCTCTTTTTTTTTGACGCTCGGGGTCGCGGACGACCCACCGTACCATTCCAGGGTTAAGGGGGAACCCATGGCAACTCCATCGACCTGCGAATAGAGTTGGCCATTAAAAACACACATGGAGTCTTGCACAGCAAGCTCAAGAAAAGTCTTAAAATAATGTCTGTTAAAACCATGAAAAATAATTTGATCGTCATAAAAAATCTTATCTAAAATAATATTAATGGTTTCAATGAGTGGAACATTTGTAAAAAGAGATTCTACATCGAAACTTGTCATATGTAGATCACCATCTTGTAAAACTATTTGTTGTTGAAACTCATAGCCATTTTTTAGTGAGAACAGGATGCTTGAGAAATTACCAAGTAAAGAGACAAGGTGTTTTGATATTTTATAAGCCAGGTTGTTATAGGCTGCCATAATAGGTCTGATAGGAAGTCCTTCCTTATGTATCTTTGGTAGTCCATATAGAATGCTAAAAGAGGAACCAGTCACAAACAGTTGTTGATACGTTGTTTCATTTAAGAGACCTTCATTTTTTAGTTTCCTCAAAAATCTGTTAATTTTGTCTTCTCTCTTGTAAATGTCCAAAAAATTTGGTTCACCATGTAACTTAAATTTAGTTTGGTCAGCAAGAATATTATTAACCTTATCAATATAGTCTGTTTTATTGAGCAGTACAACACCTTTACCCTTATCTGGTTTACAAATAACCAAACTGTCTCGTTTGCCCAATTTTTGTAAGATACTTAAATCCTCTTTCCTGAAAAACGGTGTCCTATAATAACCCGGCGTATAAAATATCAAAACACCTTGTCTCTTTACTTGGTAATTTCTCAAGCAACCAGTTCTCACTAAAATATGGCTATGAGTTTCAACAACAAATAGTTTTACAAGATGGTGATCTACATATGACAAGTTTCGATGTAGAATCTCTTTTTACAAATGTTCCACACATTGAAACCATTAATATTATTTTAGATAAGATTTTTTATGACGATCAAATTATTTTTCATGGTTTTAACAGACATTATTTTAAGACTTTTCTTGAGCTTGCTGTGCAAGACTCCATGTTTGTTTTTAATGGCCAACTCTATTCGCAGGTCGATGGAGTTGCCATGGGTTCCCCCTTAGGGCCTTTGTTTGCAAATATTTTTATGTCATCTTTTGAAGAAAATTTTTTAAATAGTTGTCCAGACTCTTGTAAGCCAGTGTATTATAGAAGATATGTTGATGACACTTTTGTGTTATTTAAACAACCGTGGCATAGTGAAATGTTTTTGAGCCATATAAATATTCAACACCTAAATATGAAGTTTACTATGGAAAAAGAAAACAACAACTCTCTAATTTTTTTAGACATTAACGTAAGCAGAGACAATGGTGAATTTATAACATCTGTGTATCGGAAAAAGACATACACTGGACTTGCCAACAATTTTTATAGTTCTTGTTTTTTAAATTTTAAACTAAATGCTATATACACACTTGTTTATAGGGCTCTGCGTTATTCCTCGAGTTAGTCACTCTTTCATGAGGAGATTTTATTTTTGGTTAATTTTTTCAAGCAAAACTCTTACCCTGAAAATATGGTTTACAAGGTTATTAACAAGCTCCTCTCACGACATTTCTCTACTCTAGTACCATCGTATAATGTAAAAAAGAAAAATATTTTCGCTACAATTCCTTACCAATCTGACAACAAGTTTTCCATCAAACTTAAACAAATAATAGAAAAAGAGTTCGGCTGCCTTAACATCCAACTAATCCAAATCAATCCATTCAAAATTAATGTATTTTTTGGCTACAAAGACAAACTGCAGACCTTCATGAGGTCCAACATCATTTATAAATTCAAGTGCCCGGGATGTCCCTGTATCTATGTTGGATCTTGCCGAAGGTTGTTGCAGGTGAGATACTGTAGCCATATGAGATACAGCTTCAGAACTGGTCAGAGACTTGGTAACCCAGAATTTTCTAATATAAGGAATCATGCCGCCATTTGCAAAACCCAAGTAAACAAAAAACATTTTTCAATTATTGGTGGGACAAAACATAGCGAATTTTTACCTACCCTTGAATCATTATACATTAAACGCCTGGTTCCTTCTTTAAACTCTAACGCCTCCGCTTCTCCTCTTTTCTTAGCATAACTGAAGTCGTTGATGGGTAACAATTCTTACTCATTCGTTCTTCGCCTTTTCCTATGGATGGCTTGGTGAGCACTGGTTCTCTTATGTTTCTATGTTTTAGTTTTTCACGATTTTCTGTTATAAAATCAATAATGTTTTAATATTCTTTTACTATTTTGTTTTAAATTATTGTATAAACTTTAAGAATTTTATATTTATATCTTTTACAGATTGATAATGAACATTTCAATGTTCGAAACGTTTCCTAAATAAATTATGGCCTTTTTACTGATGTGTTTTGGACCCTGCTGCACACCATATATAGGATCTTCACCTGTAATCCTCTGATACGTCTGTGATGTTGCATCGACTTCTGTTCGTCTTTCTCTTCGCGTTTAGGCTGAGATGTCGCCGTTTTCAGCACTTTTCGCAACTCCTTCAACATCGCTATCCACCAGTGACCCTGGCCACCTCGAGAAGGTTGGAGAAATCGACTTTGAGTGAGGAAAAAGCCAAGTGTGATTTGGATTTCTTGCAGTATTGTCTTTTAAATGGAGTACACCCTAAGTTTGTTAGGTTCAGGCTCTACAAGACTTCGCTATATCACACCGAATTTTACAAGAATGCCTTGGACGTACTACTTAAGAAGGAGATTGAAACGAAACAGAAACTTATTGAAAATGCAAGTACTAATGTTTGTCGCCTACGAGAACAACTTTTTCAGGATTTATCTATTATTGACCGTTTTATTTATCAGAAACTTTTCAATGATTTTGTAAATAATTATGTCTCGTCTCTACAACTACGTCATCAAAAAAAACTTAAAGCACTGTGTTGTTACTCCTAATTTTAATAAGAGAAACTATTGTATTTTTAATCTGTCTCAACTATGTTCTCTCCAAAAGAGAGGAATTTTTGTTATCATTTGGCTTGGATTTCAATTTGCCCTCCTACAGACCTAAGTATGCAGACTTCTACTTTCCTTTCGAAATGCTTTTTCAACGACTCACGGGCTTAAATCTGATCAATGACCTAAGTGGTTTGCAACATAAGTTGTCTTTTCTTTTACATAAAACTTACACTAAGTTAAGAGTGTCTTGGACACCGTTTTTCAGGAAGGAGGATTTAAGTATCTTACAAAAATTGGGCAAACGAGACAGTTTGGTTATTTGTAAACCAGATAAGGGTAAAGGTGTTGTACTGCTCAATAAAACAGACTATATTGATAAGGTTAATAATATTCTTGCTGACCAAACTAAATTTAAGTTACATGGTGAACCAAATTTTTTGGACATTTACAAGAGAGAAGACAAAATTAACAGATTTTTGAGGAAACTAAAAAATGAAGGTATCTTAAATGAAACAACGTATCAACAACTGTTTGTGACTGGTTCCTCTTTTAGCATTCTCTATGGACTACCAAAGATACATAAGGAAGGAGTTCCTATCAGACCTATTATGGCAGCCTATAACAACCCGGCTTATAAAATATCAAAACACCTTGTCTCTTTACTTGGTAATTTCTCAAGCAACCAGTTCTCACTAAAAATTGCCTATGAGTTTCAACAACAAATAGTTTTACAAGATGGTGATCTACATATGACAAGTTTCGATGTAGAATCTCTTTTTACAAATGTTCCACTCAATGAAACCATTAATATTATTTTAGATAAGATTTTTTATGACGATCAAATTATTTTTCATGGTTTTAACAGACATTATTTTAATACTTTTCTTGAGCTTGCTGTGCAAGACTCCATGTTTGTTTTTAATGGCCAACT
>NC_090741.1:130654813-130662313 GCF_036898095.1 Palaemon carinicauda | reverse complement strand
GTGATCAAAGTTTTGAAATAAATATATGAATTTACCTCATTAATCATTACTCATCTAAATGATATACAGTATAATATTCCATTGCATATACCGTTTTCATCATCTCTGCTATTCTATTTGTCCTGAGGAAACCTAATGTGATATTCTATGCATTCTGGTAAGCAAGCATTGTAAATTCTTTGATAATATGCTAATAAAGACAACATCATTGGCACAGTTTAGGTGAGCAAATTTCATATTACTGTACCAACCGTGTGTCACACAATCGTACATAATTCATTTTGTATATATTATGCTTGTATCTTCGCTCTTCCCTCGCACTAAAAAGAACCGGAATTAACATGTCTGCGTTTTGCCTATGTAACATTGTCTGTTACTTGAACATGTAATTTCCTATTGCCTTGAGGTTTTGTATATAAAGGAGAGTGTTCTATAATTAATAAACTCAGTTGCTTTCACACTGCCTTTGAGTTCACAACCTACTCTCGGTCCGTCACATTGGTGACCCCGGAAGTCGACTCGCTCCCACCGCCTTCCACCCCCACCCCCCTCGCCCCTCCATCGTTGGTACTATGATGGACTCTACAGAAGTTGGCGCTGCGGCTGCCCCATTGAAACTTTCACCGTTCGCCAGAGGAGAGGCGTTTGCTTGGTTTCAGCGAGCAGAAGTCCAGTTTCGCATCAAGGGAGTGACTCGCTCAACCACCAAAGCAGATTATCTTCTCGCGGCGATATCCGAGGACACCTTCCCGAAAATATCCGACTGGCTTTGTGAACAAGGAGAAACCCCAATAGCATATGACGCCCTCAAAACATACCTTCTGCAGCAGTACTCGCCGTTGCCAGCCGCCCGTGTAGCAAAGCTTTTTCAGCTCTCGGAACAACCGTTGTGGGACCCAAGGGCTTCGCTTGCCCTCAGGGAAATGACCAGTATCGCTCGCCTTCAACCTGCCGCAGACGGCTCTCCTCGTGAGGTGAACCTACTTCGTGCCCTTTGGATACGCCGTTTACCCGGACCTATATGAGCTGCCATACCCGATGTCGATAGTTTACCCATAAAAGACTTGATGACCAAAGCTGACACCCTTATGGACAGCCAATTCAAGACCTCCATCAACGCCTACACCCCTGACGAAGAGGATGCCTATTCAACGTCAACCGAAGCTGACATGAATGCCGTAGGACATACACGCCTACACCGCGACGTGCCAAAGCTGCGACAAAGTCGCCCACCACCCACCAATCGCTTGCGCCCCAACAAACGACTTCTACAGCCACTTACTACCTCCCATCCGCCGCAGTTTTGCTACTACCACTTCAGATTTGGGGTAACTGCGAAGAAATGTGCCTAGGATTGTCTGTGGCCAAAAAACGTGAAAGTAGGCCATCGCTCGTGGCGGTGGCCTTCCGTGTTTCTAATCTTTTCTTTTAACATGATGCAGGAAGGGGCGTGCGATTTTTGGTAGACACGGGTGCTTGTCGTTCTCTTTTGCCAAGGAAACTCTTCAAGACATGATGTAGTCTGTCTACATCTGCTGACGTCCGCTTGGTATCTGCCAACGGATCTTCAATACCCACCTACGGTTACGAGAACCTCACATTATCATTCAGAAACGGTAAATTCAATTGGAAGTTTCTCGTTGCTGACGTCACATTGCCAATCCTCGGTGCGGATTTCCTCTCTCATTTCCACCTTCTGGTCGATGTCGCCCACCGACGATTGGTCAACGCAGACTCGTACTTGTCGACACCTCTTCAACCTGGCCCCTCTAACCTTGCTCTCCACATTAGCGCACCCACGGATGCCTATGCCCACCTCCTCACGTCGTACCCGGAAGTTTTCCGTCCAGAACTTCGCCAAACGCCCACGCTTCCTGCCCAGCACGGTATTTATCCCCATATCAAGACGACAGGACCCCCAGTCTTCGCAAAATTCAGACGTCTGGCACCGGAACGATTGGCAGCCACCAAACAGACGTTCGCTGAAATGGAGGAAATGGGCCTTTGCCAAAAGGCCTCCAGCCCATGGTCGTCACCCTTACACATCATTCTGAAGAAAGACGGCTCCCTCTGTCCGTGCGGGGATTACAGGCGCCTGAACATGCAAACAGAACCGGATCACTACCCCCTCCCAAACATTGCCGACATGACCTCCTACCTGCACAAAGCATAGGTTTTCTCTATGCTCGACCTCCTGAAGGGGTATTATCAGGTGCCTATGAACTCAGAAGACATCCCCAAGACTGCCATCACCACTCCGTTTGGTACATACACATTCAATTACTCCTGTATTGGCCTTCATAATGCTGTGACCACATTTTAACGTCTCATGGATGGCATCTTAGGGGACCTCCCTTTCTGTGTATGTTATGTGGACGACATACTTGTGTTCTCCTCCTCAAAAGAGGAACACCTCCGTCACCTGCACATCGTGCTCGACCGCCTGCAACAAAACGGCCTTGTAGTCCGGTACGACAAGTGTACCTTTGGCACCAACGAAGTGTCGTTCTTAGGGCACCGCATCACTCCTTAAGGAGTCCATCCCCTCCCTGAGAAAGTAGCAGCCGTTCAGAACTTCCCCGTGCCCTCGACCGTCAAAGCTCTGCAGGAATTCTAGGGCATGATCAACTATTATCACCGTTTTCTGCCAGCCATTGCCGCCACTCTTGCTCCCCTCTACGCCTCCCTCAAGGGCAAGCCAAAGGACCTGAAGTGGGGTCCCCTTTAAGAAGCAGCGTTCTGCAATGCAAAGAATGCCCTATCAACTGCTGCGGCTCTCACTTTTCCTATCCCACATGCCCCTCTCCTTCTCTCCACCGATGCCAGTGACGTCGCTATTGGTGCAGTACTCGAGCAGGTGGTCAATGGCTCGCCCCGCCCATTGGCGTTCTTCAGCAGAAAACTGTCCAAGTCAGAATCAGGTTATTCTATCTTCAATCGAGAATTGCTGGCGGTGCACTTAGCTGTCCGTCACTTTCGCCATTTCTTAGAAGGTACGCCCTTCGTCATTCGCACAGACCACATGCCTCTGGTGCACGCCTTTACTCGACAGTCTGATGACTGGTCCGCCCGGCAACACCGACATCTCTCCGCTGTGGCTGAATACAATTGCACCCTTCAATACGTCCCTGGGAAAATGAATCCCGTTGCCGATGCCCTGTCAAGAAACACGTTGGATGCCGTTCAACTGGGATTGGATAATAACGCCCTGGCTGAAGCCCAACAACAGGATCCAGAGTATCAAGCATGTAGGACATCCTGCACGTCCCTCTGTTGGGAAGACTTCCCCCTCGAAGACTCCAACACCACCCTCCTCTGTGAAGTCAGTACTGGTAGACCGCGACCTTGGATTCCTGCTCCCATGCGACGGCAGGTGTTTGATTTCATTCACGGCCTTTCACATCCCTCGCGCCGTTCTACTGCAGCTGCTAAAGGCAAATTTCATTTGGCACGGCATTTCTAAGGATGCTAAGGATTGGGTCCGAGCCTGTACTTCTTTCCAAACTTCCAAAGTATATCGACACACGGATTCTGGAGTGGGCTACTTTCCTTAACCTCGGCGTCGTTTCGCACATATTCACGTCGACGTTGTAGGCCCCCTACCCACATCACAAGGATATCGTTACCTGTTTACCGTCATCGACCGCCTGAAGCCATTCCCATGGAAACTGCAACGTCTGCCTAATGTACATCTGCCTTACTCTCTGGATGGATTGCAAGACTTGGTATCCCTGAGCATATTACTTCCGACAGGGGAACCACTTTCACCTCTCAATTGTGGACATCATTAGCGAATCTCCTGGGCATCATCCTACATAAGACAACGGCCTACAACCCCGCTGCCAATGGAATGGTTGAACGTTTTCATCGCACCCTCAAAGCAGTTTTGATGTCCCGCTGCAAGGATTCCAACTGGTTTACTCAGCTTCCCTGGGTCCTCCTGGGATTAAGGACCACTCCTAAAAACGCCCTCGACGTCTCGGCAGCTGAAATGGTATATGGCGACCCGTTGGTCGTCCCTGCCGAATTTTTTCCTTCTACAACATCCTCCGACGATCTCCAGCGCATACGTCACGTCGTGGGAAAATTTACTCCATGCCACCAGACTTACAAGCCCCCAGCGAAGCATCACATACCAACAGACTTGCACTCTGCAACGCACGTCTTCCTGCGCAACAACACTAACAAGCCACTGCTAATGCCCCCTTACATGGGCCCTTTCCTTGTGATCCGGCACAGTCCGAAAGCATTCCTACTAAACATTTGTGGCAAAGAAGACTGGGTCTTCATTGATCGTCTAAAACCTGCTTATCTTCTGCCAGATGACCCGCCTACAGTTCGCCTCTCTAGATCAGGGCGCCCTATTTAACATGTACATTATGTCATTTTTAGGGGGGGAGCCATGTACTAACCGTGTGTTACACGATCGTACATAATTCATTTTGTATATATTATGCTTGTATCTTCGCTCTTCCCTCGCACTAAAAAGAACCAGAATAAACATGTCTGCGTTTCGCCTATGTAACATTGTCTGTTTCTCGAACATGTAATTTCCTGTTGCCTTGAGGTTTTGTATATAAAGGAGAGTGTTCTATAATAAATAAACTCAGTTGCTTTCACACTGTCTTTGAGTTCACAACCTTCTCTCGGCCCGTCACATTACCAATTTAAGCTAATTCTTCTCCACCATCCATACTGTCCTATGCATTATGAAATCCATGAGGGGGATAAACAACATAGTGACAATATATTCCCTTGAATTACTACGCTATTCATTCTAAATTTACCTGATAGGCATCGACTAACATTAACTTTCCCTTTACTATGCTTTTGAACAAATTCAATCAAATATCCACATTGAAGACGAACTCCATAATAACGCAGTACCCTCCTAATAAAAATGGATAATGCAAACATTACAGGGCTATTTTTACAAATGCTATTAAAAGCAGATATCTATATTGTACACATGACTGGAGATTATTTCTCGAAATAATAATTTGGGTAGCATAACTTCCACATTTTCTAAATCCTGCTTGTTCATCTCTCAGCTTTTCATCAATCTTTCTCTGTATTCTCAGTTATCATTTCCATGATAACTGATTTAGGTATTACATGTCTGGAATTATTGCAATTAGTCAGGTACGTTTTTTATTTTCTTTCCCCTAACTCTCCTATCTTCCATTCATCCGGTTTGGCCTCTTCACGCCACATTGTACAAAATTAACTTTAATTTATTTTGGGGGTCACTAAATATTTTGACAATATCATCGCAGCAGTTATGCTATCGTATCCATGTGCTTTCCATCTCCTTACTTTTTAATGATATCTTCGACTTCAAACAAAGTGAATTCAACCCTGGAACGGTACGGTGGGTCGTCCGCGACCCCGAGCGTAAAAAAAAAATAGGTTTTTCTCACGTGACACACCCCCGTGACTGAATTTGTGGGTGATCGACCTGCAGTAGGTGTCTCCCCTACACGGTCTAGTAGTGTCCAGATGTGCATTGCTGTATCTGTACTCCTTCCCCGATTTCTGAGACACGTCGGGGTCGAGCGCGACTGAGTTTACCCTTCTAAGGTAATTTGCATAATTATCAAAGTTATTACGTATTATGAAATTGTCGTAGAATGGTGCAACTTGTATAGGTTATCAGTTGTGGAAAGTCTTGGTGGATTGTTTGGCTACCATGTGCATGATTTTTTTTTTAGTTAAAATGTCGTTCATCACCACGAGGACCATTTTACCGCGAGTGCCCCTTTTTCATTTTTTTTCATTTTTTTGCCAAGTAATTTTTCCGTAAGATATTGCCAAATAGTGTCGTAAAACTTTTGCTTTTAAAGTGTTGGAAAGTGTGTCTAGATGATCTGGCTACCCATGCGTGACTTTGTTTTTGTCAGATACGACGTAGTTATTGGTATATGGGGTATTTAACTGCGGTTGCCAATTTCTGTTTTTTTCAATATTTGTAAAAATTTACTACGTAGTAAGGAATTGCCGTATATTATTGATATTTTTTTCATGTTTATGTGTTAAAAAGTTTGCCTTGATGGTTGGGCTAACACGTGCATGTCTTTTTTTTTATCTGAGATGCCGTATATTAGAATGTTGGGCATTTTTCCGCGAGTGCCCCTTTTTATTTGTTTTGCATTTTTTTTTGCTTAGTCATGTTACCGTAAGGAATTGGCCAGTAGTGTCGCAAAACTTATATTCCTATAGTGTTGGAAAGTGTTTCTAGATGATCTGGCTACCCATGCCTATCTTTTTTTTAGTCAGATATAGCGTATATATAGGTATGTGTTCGATTTTCCTGTGATAGCCATTTTTTCGTTTTTTCCCATTTTTTTCAAAATTACTACGTACTAAGGAACTATCACAGAGTAATGATTCATTTAGATGTTTATTTGTCGGAAAATGTGCCTTGACGGTTTGCCTAGTACGTGGCTGAAATTTTTTTTTCTGAAAAGCGTATAATAAAATGTTGGCCATTTTTCCGCGAGTGCCCCTTTTTATTTGTTTTGCATTTTTTTACTTAGTCATGTTACCGTAAGGAATTGGCAAGAAGTGTCGCAAAACTTATATTTCTATAGTGTTGGAAAGTGTTTCTAGATGATCTGGCTACCCATGCCTATCTTTTTTTTTAGCCAGATATGGCGTATATATAGGTATGTGTTCGATTTTCCTGTGATTGCCATTTTTTCGTTTTTTCCCATTTTTTTCAAAATTACTACGTACTAAGGAACTATCACAGAGTAATGATTTATTTATATGTTTATTTGTCGGAAAATGTGCCTTGATGGTTTGCCTAGCACGTGGCTGAAATTTTTTTTTTCTGAAATGCCGTATATTAGAATGGCCATTTTTCCGCGAGTGCCCCTTTTTATTTGTTTTGCATTTTTTTGCTTAGTCATGTTACCGTAAGGAATTGGCAAGTAGTGTTGCAAAACTTATATTTTTATAGTGTTGGAAAGTGTTTCTAGATGATCTGGCTACCCATGCCTATCTTTTTTTTAGCCAGATATGGCGTATATATAGGTATGTGTATTTTCCTGTGATTGCCATTTTTTCGTTTTTTCCCATATCTTTCAAAATTACTACGTACTAAGGAACTATCACAGAGTAATGATTCATTTAGATGTTTATTTGTCGGAAAATATGCCTTGATGGTTTGCCTAGTACGTGGCTGAAATTTTTTTTTTCTGAAATGCTGTATATCAGAATGTTGGCCATTTTTCCGCGAGTGCCCCTTTTTATTTGTTTTGCATTTTTTTGCTTAGTCATGTTACCGTAAGGAATTGGCAAGTAGTGTCGCAAAACTTGTATTTTTATAGTGTTGGAAAGTGTTTCTAGATGATCTGGCTACCCATGCCTATCTTTATTTTTAGCCAGATATGGCGTATATATAGGTATGTGTTCGATTTTCCTGCGATTGCCAATTTTTCGTTTTTTCCCATTTCTTTCAAAATTACTTCGTACTAAGGAACTATCACAGAGTAATGA
>NC_090741.1:130642313-130649813 GCF_036898095.1 Palaemon carinicauda | reverse complement strand
GCTGAGACAGGATTGTGTGATGCCGCCGTGGTTGTTTACTTGTATGTTAATGAAGTGGTGAGAGAGGTAAATGCTCGAGTGCTTGGACGATGATTGTGACTGGTAGCCGAGAATAACCATGAATGAGAGGTAAATCAGTTGTTGTTTCAGGATGATACTGTACTGGTTGCAGACGCGAAAGAGAAGCTTGGCCGATTAGTGACAGAATTTGGAAGGGTGTGTGAGAGAAGGAAGTTGAGAGTTAATCTGGGTAAGAGTAAGATTATGAGATGTACGAGAAGGGAAGGGGGTGCGAGGTTGAATGTCATGTTGAACGGAGAGTTACTTGAGGAGGTGGATCAGTTTAAATACTTGGGGTCTGTTGTTGCTGCAAATGGTGGAGTGGAAGCAGATGTACGTCAGAGAGTGAATGAAGGATGCAAAGTGTTGGGGGCAGTTAAGGGAGTAGTAAAAAATAGAGGGTCGGGCATGAATGTAATGAGAGTCCAGTATGAAAAAGTGATTGTACCAACTGCGATGTATGGATCAGAGTTGTTGGGAATGAAAGTGACGGAGAGACAAAAATTGAATGTGTTTGAGATGAAATATCTAAGGTGTATCTCGAGTAGTGAGAGTTAGGAACGAAATAGAGAGGATGAAAACGGGTGTAAGAAATGAGTTAGCAGATACAGTGGATATGAATGTGTTGAGATGGTTTGGCCCTGTTGAGAGAATGGAAAATGGCTGTCTGCTAAAAAAGGTGATGAATGCAGGAGTTAAAGGGAGAAGTAAAAAAGGAAGGCCAAGGTTTTGTTGGATGGATAGAGTGAATGAAGCTCTGGGTGATAGGAGGATAGATGTGAGAGAGGCAAGAGAGCGTGCTAGAAATAAGAATGAATGGTGACCGATTGTGACACAGTTCCGGTAGGCCCTGCTGCTTCCTCCAGTGCCTTGGATGACCGCGGAGGTAGCAGAAGTAGGGGATTGAGGGTTATGAAGCTTCATCTGTGGTGGATATATATATATATATATATATATATATATATATATATATATATATATATATATATATATATATGTGTGTGTGTGTGTGTGTGTGTGTGTGTGTGTGTGTATGTAATCTTAATATCTTACCCGTTACGCTGAGCAGCATTGCTAAATGTACAACTCTGGTTCTCATAAAGGGGATAGGGAGTAGTTGTAGTTAGGAAAAGGGGAGCAATGGGAAATGATGGATCTGTGTGTGTGAACAGGTATGTACATATCCATCATCCTCATTTCCTCCTATGCCTACTGACCCAAAGTGCGTCAGTTAGATTTCGCCAGTCGTCTCTCTCTTAAAATTTTATTCCAATACTTCTCCCTTCCTGATCTCCTACTTCTCGCTTTATAGTCCTAAGCCATGTAGGACTAGGTCTTCTAATTCTCCATGTGCCTTGTGGAGCCCAGTTAAACGTGTGTTGAACTAATCTCTCTTGAGGAGTGCGAAGAGCATGCCCAATCCATCTCCATCTTACCCTCATCATGATCTCATTCACATATGGTACTCGAGTAATCTCTCTTAACGTTTTATTTCTAATCCTGTCCTGCCATTTAACTCCCAATATCCTTCTGAGGGCTTTATTTTCAAATCTACTAGATCTATTAGAGATTTTTTCATTGTCATACCATGACTCATGTCCATAGAGTTACACCGATCCCACTATACTGATATATAGTCTGATATTTATATGAAATTTTAGGCGAGTTGATTTCCATATTTTACTCAAACTAGCCTTTGTCTAATTTGCTATTTTTAATCTTTAACTAAACTCTAATTCTAGACATCTTTTATTGGAGATCATTGTTCCTAAATACTTAAATGATTCTACCTTATTAATCCTTTCTCCTTCCAATTATATTTCATCTTCTATTGCATACTCCGTTCTCCTTATCTCTGTCTTTCTTCTATATATTTTTAGCCCCAACTCGTGTGATATTTCATGCAATCTTGTAAGCAAGTATTGCAAATAGTGTGGTGTTCTGCTAAGAAGGACAGCATTATCAGCATACTAAAGGTATGCTAAACTCTTGTCACCAATCCAGTCCAATCATTCTCTACTATCTCTGACTGTTTTAAACATTACAGAGTCCATGAGTATCAACAACATAGGTGCTGTACATTCCCTTGGAGTACCCCGCTGTTCAATCGAAATTCACTTGATAAGACTCCATTAACATTAACTTTGCACTTGCTATGCTCATGAACATACTTAATCAAATTTACATATGTAAGAGGAATCCCATAATAACGCAGACTATCATAGGCTTTTTCATAGTCTACAAATACCATCAAAAGGGGAAGTCTATATTATACGCATTGCTGTACAACATGCCTCAAAATGAAAATTTGGTCAGTGTAACTTCTACCTTTTTTAAATCATTCTTGCCCATCTCTCAGCTTTTCATCAATCTTTCTCTCCAGTCTCTTATGAATAAGCATACTATATATTTTCATAACAACTAACGTAAGTATTATGCCTCTGTAATTATTGTAATCAGTCAGGTCTTCCTTTTTACCTATATTCACCAACACTTCTAACTCCCATTCATCAGATTTTACCTCTTCATGCCACATTCTACAAAATAAACTTGTAAGTAGTCTGGGAGTCACTTCATTTTCGGCCAGTATCATCTCGGCACTTATTTCATCGTATCCAAGCTCTTTCCATCTCTTTAGTTTTATTAGGATAGCTTCGACTTCTAACAGTGCATTCATTCATGGGCACATCAAGGTCTTTATCAGCTTCAGGTATATCAATCAAATTATTCCCTTCATACAATCCTATTCATAACCTAACTGAAGTGTTCCATCCAATGTTGTCTTTCTTCATGTTCTGTTGCTATAACAGAGCCATCTCTCTTTTTGATGGGTATTCTTCTTCTTCTTTGCCCATATAGCGACTTCCTGAATTCATAGCTTTGTCGGCCTCATCTGCTTTACTGTATAAATACTTTCTCCAGTCATTCCTGGCTTTTCTTTTGACCTCGTTGTCAATACTGGAATATTTAGCATGTTCTACATTGTAATTTCTATTACTTCTTCGAAAACTTTAAACAATCAATTTCTGTCTCTGTCTCCTTTTTACAGTATCTTAAGTATCATTCGATATCCATGGTTTTCTCCTTGTAACTGTTTGTCCAAAGACTTCACTATCAAATGACACATATTTTTAATATCACACGATTCTTCGTTAAGTGTCTGGTCTTCATCTCTTAAAGTGTCTAAGACTGCAAATCGATTCCTACCTTCAATTGCAAATGTTTTTTTTTCTGTGCTCTTCCTCTAGAAGCTTAGTTGTATCAAACCTAAGTATTCTGTCTATCTTCATGTTGGGTGCTTTTAGTTTTAATTTCAATGTGGCAATGGAGATCTGGGGATCACTACCAATATCTGCACCTCTATAGCCTCTTACATTTCTCAGAGTCGTCCTTCTCTCTTTATTAATGGTAATGTGATCTATCTGACTTTTGTAGTTGCCACATGGTGAAGCCCATGTATAATTGTGGATGTTCTTATGTTGAAACAGAGTTCCACCAATGACAAGATTGTTTGCTAAACAGTAACTTATTAAATGTGCTCCATTTTCATTTGCAACTTTGTCAGGACCCTCGGCACCCATCACATTCTCTATCCCTTGATTATTTCTCCCAACTTTAGCATTGAAGTCACCAATCAAAATTTTCATATCTCTCTCAGGGATCTCATCTATTATCCACTGCAGTTCTTCATAGTATTCATCTTTCCTTTCTTCAGGGAAATCTTTCGTTGGGGCATAGCAAGCTATAATACTCATATTGCACTACTTTGATTTGAACTTTGCTAGTAACAATCGACTATTTATAGGTCTCCACTTGGTTAATGCCATTTCTCTTCTTGGTGTCATCATCAATCCTACCCCTTCACTTCCACCTCCATCTGCTCTTCTAGAGTATATATATATATATATATATATATATATATATATATATATATATATATATATACATATATATATATATATATGTATATATCCCCTTGGTCTAAAGTTTCCTTACCAATCCCCTTACAACGTGTTTCACTTAGGTCTAAGATATCTAAACTATATTTCATAAATTCACTCTCCACTTGCTGTAACTTCCTAATCTGATTCATGGTTCTATCATTCCAATTACCTATTTTCAGTTTTTCTTACGTATTTATAAACCAGGACATTCTTAGCACCCCGCTACGCCCAGGGACTGGGGGTCCATGCTTTAATCTTCTCTATCCTTGACTGACTAAAACCATAGAGGATTCATTAGCTAGATACATCAAAGGATAGCCGGTGCCTTGTGATGTGCAGTGCGTATCTGACCAAGGCAAATGGCCCCTGCTAGTCCATACTGATTCTAGTAAGATCAACCACATAGGCATCAGGAGTAAAAGCCGAAGAGACTGTTTGTCCATCGCCTTAATTCCATTCGTCACCATGCTGCCAGTGACTTCATCGAGATTTAGGGGGGCATTTACTTCACACCTAAAACTCCCATTACTTCACCAAGTTGCTCATCCGCTTATACAAGTATAACCCTTGGCAAACTTGGATTGCTGAGATATACTGCCTATCTATATATTTAGCTATCATTATTGATGGGTCGCATGCACTAGTGATTAATAAAGTAGGTTGCACCATATATAAGGTCAGAATGCTAGAGTGAATTTTGAAGGTAGACAACAGATACATAAGTTCCAACTTATTTCAGATTTATTGCTCAGCTGTTAGAACCCCTCGATGTTTAGTCGAAAATTCTGGTTTCGATCCGATAAGAGAAAAAACTTTATACTGTATAGGTTGCATGCTGCGCAGTGTTTGTATTGAAAATTCATTTATGTTAAAGTTATACTCGAATACACACGCAAACACAAATAATAATAATAATAATAATAATAAAAATAATAATAATAATAATAATTTATAAAAATAATAATAATAATAATAATAATAATAATAATAATAATAATAAGAAGAAGAATGATTTTATATACATACATATATATATATATATATAAATAAATTTCTACCTCATACTTGGGATCGAACGCTAGCCCCTTCTAATGAAAGGCCAGGTCGAAACCAACCATGCCACGAGAGCCCATAAAAGGAAATCTGAACCTGACCCTAATCTAGCTGTCCGAGGATTTACCTGGTGAGACATCAGTCTCTTTACCAGCGAGTTTTACCAGATTTCCCCGGGCCACCACGTGACACAATTGGTAGTAATTCATTCGAATTACCCCTAATGAGTCAATATGGATAAATATCAACACAACATCGTGTTCAAATAGAAATAAATTTCTACCTCATACTTGGGATCGAACGCTAGCCCCTTCTAATGAAAGGCCAGGTCGAAACCAACCATGCCACGAGAGCCCATAAAAGGAAATCTGAACCTGACCCTAATCTAGCTGTCCGAGGATTTACCTGGTGAGACATCAGTCTCTTTACCAGCGAGTTTTACCAGATTTCCCCGGGCCACCACGTGACACAATTGGTAGTAATTCATTCGAATTACCCCTAATGAGTCAATATGGATAAATATCAACACAACATCGTGTTCAAATAGAAATAAATTTCTACCTCATACTTGGGATCGAACGCTAGCCCCTTCTAATGAAAGGCCAGGTCGAAACCAACCATGCCACGAGAGCCCATAAAAGGAAATCTGAACCTGACCCTAATCTAGCTGTCCGAGGATTTACCTGGTGAGACATCAGTCTCTTTACCAGCGAGTTTTACCAGATTTCCCCGGGCCACCACGTGACACAATTGGTAGTAATTCATTCGAATTACCCCTAATGAGTCAATATGGATAAATATCAACACTACCTCGCTGGTAAAGAGACTGATGTCTCACCAGGTAAATCCTCGGACAGCTAGATTAGGGTCAGGTTCAGATTTCCTTTTATGGGCTCTCGTGGCATGGTTGGTTTCGACCTGGCCTTTCATTAGAAGGGGCTAGCGTTCGATCCCAAGTATGAGGTAGAAATTTATTTCTATTTGAACACGATGTTGTGTTGATATTTATCCATATTGACTCATTAGGGGTAATTCGAATGAATTACTACCAATTGTGTCACGTGGTGGCCCGGGGAAATCTGGTAAAACTCGCTGGTAAAGAGACTGATGTCTCACCAGGTAAATCCTCGGACAGCTAGATTAGGGTCAGGTTCAGATTTCCTTTTATGGGCTCTCGTGGCATGGTTGGTTTCGACCTGGCCTTTCATTAGAAGGGGCTAGCGTTCGATCCCAAGTATGAGGTAGAAATTTATTTCTATTTGAACACGATGTTGTGTTGATATTTATCCATATATATATATATATATATATATATATATATATATATATATATATATATATATATATACTGCTCAATAAGTTTCCTCTCCGCAATTTATAAATATTCACACAGACCATATTAGACAAAATAGAAAGACAACTAAACTTTCATCAACCAAGTTACCTGGCAGGCTTCAGTAGTGGAAATAAAAAAAATGGACCATATTCAGGAAACAGTAAAATCAACAGAGTAGAAGAAACCACTTCTTATGCCATTTATAACCTATGAAAAAGTTTTCATTCTATCAAAATCTCAGCAGTAATAAAAGCCCTCCAGAAAAAAAAAAAGGTATGGAAGAATCCTATGTAAGAATACTTGAAGATATCTATACACGATGTTCACCAGTACTAAGACTGCATAAAGATGATGAGAAAATTTGGATTGAGAAAGGAGTTACACAGGAAGGCCCCATCTCTTCTAAATTATTCACAGCATGCAGAGAAGAGGTATTTAGGAATTTAGATGAGGAAAATGTAGGAAT
Organism: Palaemon carinicauda; assembly: GCF_036898095.1. Taxonomy (NCBI): domain Eukaryota; kingdom Metazoa; phylum Arthropoda; class Malacostraca; order Decapoda; family Palaemonidae; genus Palaemon; species Palaemon carinicauda. Next base: position 130,642,954 of record NC_090741.1, on the reverse strand, counting down.
AGATATTACTAGGAGTACCTTAATAATGTAATATTAGTGATGCCATGGTTGTGTTTAGCGAATCATGGAAAGAATTATAAAAGATAATAGTAAATTTGAATATGGAAAGTAGAAGTGTAGGAATGAAAATTGATATGAGTAAAACCAATATATTGTTAAATAGAAATGTCAGAGATAACACATAAGAGTTATGGATGAATTTCTATGGATTGGTAATGAATATACGTACTTTGGACTGACAGTGATGGTTTCCAGAGGACACGGGACTAGATTTGAAAGATGGATAAGCATGAGATGAAGAAGATTTTTTAAACACAATGAAATTGTGAAAAATAAAATGCAACTTTCTTTAGAAACAAGAGTATTCAATGAGGTTTTCCTTCTCGTATTAGCTTTAGCATTAGAAACTTGAAGTCTTACTAAAGTCTTAGATAAGCTAGTTGCAGCTGAAAGAGCTATTGAAACAGTGATGACGGAAATAACAATAAGAGAAAGAAAAAGAACTACATGGATACATGAGCAAACTCGAGTAGATAATATTCTATCAACATTTAAGGAGAAGAAATCGGTATGGACAGGACATATAATGAAAAAGACAGAAAACATATGGAATAAAAAAAAACCAGAATGGGTAACTAGAG